>NC_084617.1:42802411-42839911 GCF_033978795.1 Nerophis ophidion
GATCTGTGAAAACTGTATAAATATTAGTAGCAGGGCTGCAACTTTACTTTTAAAAAAATATTTATGTTCACTATCCATCTCCCCAATGCAAAATGAGCAAATAATAAAATAACATTAATCATAAATAAACTAAATAAATAGGAACAAATAATACTGCAATGAGGTGGCGACTTGTCCAGGGTGTATCCCACCTACCGCCCGAATGCAGCTCAAATAGGCTCCAGCGAGCCCAAAAGGGACAAGCGGTAGAAAATGGATGGATGGAACAAATAATAAATCAATTAAAAACATATTCATAAATGAACAAGTACAATATAATTGTTTTGTGTCAAAATATTTTTTGTTTTAATTCATATTATGCAAGCATAAAAATGACTGGAATTAATTTGGATTAATTACAATTCAAAAGAGTGATTCATTCCGACAAACTTTTAGAAAAATGAAAATTCATAAATAATGCATTGTTATACAAATACTATAGGCCAGTGTTTCTCAAATGGGGGTACGCGTACCCCTGGGGGTACTTGAAGGTATGCCAAGGGGTACGTGAGATTTTTTTTAAATATTCTAAAAAATAGCAACAATTTAAAAATCCTTCATAAATATATTTATTGAATAATACTTCAACAAAATATGAATGTAAGTTCATAAACTGAAAAGAAATGCAACAATGCAATATTCAGTGTTGACAGCTAGATTTTTTTGTGGACATGTTCCATAAATATTGATGTTAAAGATTTTTTTTTTGTGCGAAGAAATGTTTAGAATTAAGTTGATGAATCCAGATGGATCTCTATTACAATCCCCAAAGAGGGCACTTTAAAATTGATGATTACTTCTATGTGTATAAATCTTTATTTATAATTGAATCACTTGTTTATTTTTCAACAACTTTTTAGTTATTTTGATATCTTTTTTTCCAAATAGTTCAAGAAAGACTACTACAAATGAGAAATATTTTGCACTGTTTTACAATTTAATAAATCAGAAACTGATGACATAGTGCTGTATTTTACTTCTTTACTCTTTTTTTCAACCAAAAATGCTTTGCTCTGATTAGGGGGTACTTGAATTAAAAACATGTTCACAGGGGGTACATTACTGAAAAAAGCTTGAGAACCACTGCTATAGGCAATAACCTAAATAGAAATATATGAAAAGCAATACATAAAAAAGTTCTAACTCTACACAAATACTGACACTCGGGATGTAACGATATGAACATTTCACATAATGGATACTGTGACCAGAATTATTACGGTCATGTAAAAAGAAATAGTATTTCTACACACACAAAATCTTTTAAACACACTTTTATGAGAATAAATACATGAATAAATACAGTAAACTACAGAGACACACTTAACATAAATATTGTTTTGGCTTCTTGAGAGCCATTTCTTTGGGTTACTGTCGTGTTTTAATACATGGCTTTATGTCCGCATAATAATGAGAGTTTTGCCTTTTGAATAATAAATCTTTATATTTATCACTCTGTTATTGACTGTTCTAAGAGAGCACCGTCTGAAGGCTCAATGTACTTGCCCGGACAGTAATGTGTTTATCCAAGTTTAGATGTTAGCATTTAAGCTAGCTAGCAATTAATATGTTAGCTAGCAATCAGTGGGCTAGCATTCTTCTCCAGGAAAAGAGCGGTATCACTAGGCACAAACCGAAACCTGCCAGACACTACTAGACACTGATTGACATAAAATCCAACGGTGACATGTTACGGTACCTGGGTTGTGGATAATGTCACGCCCGGTTGCCAACTCAGCACTCGATGATCACTCCAGCAGCACTGAGAGCAAACTCAGCCAAACCACCTCAAGGTAATGTTGCAATTTTCAATGCCAATAAAGCAATTGACTCAAAAAATGCTACAACGTGAGTAAAGCAAGCCTTTACTTTTACAAAAACGTGCTAGCTTGGTGCTAATATAAATTGGCTTTGTTGTTGACATACAACTGATTAGCATTGGCGATTTTACATGAAGATTTGAACACCTCCAAATGTGTCAATGAAAACGACAATGAAGATGCACGTAACAATCAAACAGCTGGCGCGTAATAGGTACAATACTGACAGTATCAATACTTTTTAGGGCACAACTAAAGACTATATATTGCAAAGACTGACCTGACTATGTCTTTGGAAGTGGGAGGAAGCCGGAGTACCCGGAGGGAACCCACGCATTCACGGGGACCTGGGGATAGGTTGATTGGCAACACTAAATTGGCCCTAGTGTGTGAATGTGAGTCTGAATGTTGTCCGTCTATCTGTGTTGGCCCTTCCGCCCGATTGTAGCTGAGATAGGCGCCAGCGCCCCCCGCGACCCCAAAAGGGAATAAGCGGTAGAAAATGAATGGATGGATGGATGACCTGACTATCCAACACACCACACCCAAAACTATACACTACTGCCATGTAACGTCTCGGACTTGCAACTGTAATTGCAACTTAATACTATACTTGCAAATGAGACTAAAAAATGTGATAATAAACAACAACTGGACAGCATTTATCATTTATCAGCTCATTTTTAAATGTTGCAATAAAAAATAAGATGTTGTCATCAAAAACAATCTATATTAACACACACGAAAGTACAGAAAATCAGTACTGTTAAGATCCAGTATTGATTCCCAGGTACCGGGAATTGGTACTGTATTGGTTCAAATGTGAACGGTACCTGAGGTATGACCGGTCCATTAGCTTATCGCAAGTTACATCGCTAACAAACTACATGACTAAAATCCAACAGAACAAAATAGAAAACATCATTGCCAAGTCAAGAGGGTTTAATTCACACTTTTCCATAAAGATGGATGGACAAAATCCCAACCCAAGTGAAATGAATCCATCACATTTGATTTGGTGCAAGTTAGAAAAAACATCTTTCAGTTTTACTACATCATGATTTACCGTATGAACAGTTGCTATATCACTCTGCCTGAATAGTTACATACCACCTCAGAAATCACTTGGCTCTCCATAATGACCAACATTAACATAAAGTAGCGTAGTGGGCCTAAATAGTCATTAAAAACAAGGTATCAATCAATCAATGATTATTTATACAGCCCTAAATCACTAGTGTCTCAAAGGTAGAGGTCATATTTGAAGAGAAGAGAATTATATTTATATAGCACTTTTCAAAGTGCTTTACATAGTGAACCCCAATATGTAAGACACATTTAAACTAGTGTGGGTGGCACTGTGAGCAATTGGGTAAAGTGTCTTTGTCTTGCCCAAGGACACAACAGCAGTGATGAAGATGGCGGAAGCGGGGATCAAACCTGGAACCCTCAAGTTGCTGCCACGGCCGCTCTACCAACCGAGCCACGCCGTCCACATTTAACAAATATAGTTCATATGTTTGGCCACTGTACACTGTACTGTATTACACAAGGTCTGAATTAAATTCAATAAAACTGTACTTTAATCAGGTGATTCTTTGGCGTACCACTAGATAGTGCCAGTGTACCACTATTTAAAGTTAAAGTTAAAGTACCAATTATTGTCACACACACGAGGTGTGGCGAAATTATTCTCTGCATTTGACCCATAACCCTTGCTCTCCCCTCTAGTGGTAGACATATCACAATGTGACAATCCCTGGTTTAGGTCAAGTCAGAAGTAAGTTTCCACCATTAATACACCTTACCTTACTGTCCGTCAGGAATACAGGTGGAGGGCTGCACCTGTTGGCAACTTCCTGGCTGCTTTTTTTCAAACGACTGCGGATCTCTGGGCTGTACCTGCGTAATATCTGCACAACACAAGGAGAAGCACAAGAAAAATTAGCGTGTCATGTAGTGGAAGGTCACACAGCCACACCACATACAACAGAAAAATCAATACAAAATAGGAGTTTAATGGAAGAGGAGAAGCATAACTACAGTACAGTTGCGCTTTTAACATCAGAATTAATACGTATATATATATATATATATATATATATATATATATATATATATATATATATATATATATATATGTGTATATGTATGTAAGTATATATATATATATATATATATGAATATATATATATATATATATATATATGTAGAAACCCTGTTTCCATATGAGTTGGGAAATTGTGTTAGATGTAAATATAAACTTAATACAATGATTTGCAAATCATTTTCAACCCATATTCAGTTGATTATGCTACAAAGACATAATAATCATTAACTTTAGAATTTGACGCCAGCAACACGTGACAAAGAAGTTGGGAAAGGTGGCAATAAATATTGATAAAGTTGAGGAATGCTCATCAAAAACTTATATGGAACATCCCACAGGTGTGCAGGCTAATTGGGAACGGGTGGGTGTCATGATTGGGTAAAAAATCAGCTTCCATGAAATGCTAAGTAATTCACAAACAAGGATGGGGCTAGGGTCACCACTTTGTAAGCAAATTGTCAAACAGTTTTAGAACAACATTTCTCAACGAGCTATTGCAAGGAATTTAGGGATTTTACCATCATATATACATACATACATACATACATACATATATATATATATATATATATATATATATATATATATATATATATATATATATATATATATATATATATATATATATATATATACATACATACATATGTGTATATATATACATGTATATATATATTAGGGGTGGGGAAATTAATGCGTTAATTACGAGTTAACTCATCAATCTATTAACGCCGACAATTATTTTATCGCGCATTTGCGTATGTTGTTTACATGCTTTTATTTTGTTAACGCCTTTTCTTATAAAGATGGCAGCGCCCGGACTGGCTTCGGCGTGGAAGGGCTCTTGGTAAAGATGGAACATTTGGCAAAATACCGGACAATTCTGCAAATTTTATGGCTGGCTTACAGCGTGGTTACTCCGGGATCACTTACGACCGCCAGACAATTCTGGATGTGGATAGATCGGGCCGTTTTGGACTAAATGACGCGTGCTTGCTAGACCGACTAGCTAGCATGGGAATACTTTGCCGGCTACATCCAGCGGCCTGTGAAGCAGCGGAGTATATGTGTTGTCTGTCTATTTATGAATAATGCAGACGAGGAGTGTTGGCTGAGTTCTTAACGTTTACTTTCAGAGCGTGCATATAACAACATACAAGATGCCGTCATGGCGACACACAACCTATACCGGGCTACCGCGCATGCTCGTCACTCCTGTTGCATGCTGGGTAGGGTAGTTCTTTTTTTCCCTGGCTCATAACATCACAATATAGTACCATGTATATGATGCGTTCAGTTTATCAAAGCACCAAGCAAACAATCGGAAACTTCCCATCATATCAATTCCTAGATATGGTCATAATTATTTTAAGTGCACTACGCATAATAAACACGACATTATTAATATTGCTACTACGGATAATTTGATCCAAAATTCCCTAAAACAGCCCACTACCTATAATATAGTTTTTTAAACATAAGATCCCTGATAAAAAAAAATGTTCCTGCTGTTTCCTCAGAAATTGCCTGTTCGGATGTTATGATTGTGGCTCAGAGAGTTGTATGTAGATTATATTTATTTTCCATAACAAACAGGTTAACTTAAATACCCTGGCAGTGGAAATAAGCTTAAATGCTTGTATTTACATTTTTTGAGTTGATTTTCATTAAATATGCTATTTAACTGCTACTGTTTAACAAGTACTGATTTAAATTGTGTTTGCACAACAAAGGTTTTGGCGCTTTTGTTCATGTGGGAGAATATTCCAATAAAGGTGCACAACACACTACTTTTGAATTCATTATTAGGCTTTGCGTATAGAATGCAGTTAATAGCGATTAATCGGAGAAAAAGTGCGATTAACTTCGATTAAAATTTTTAATCATTGCCCAGCCCTAATATATATGTATACAGATGTGTATATATACATATACACACATATATATATATATATATATATATATATATATATATATATATATATATATATATATATATGTATATATATATATATATATATATATATATATATATATGTGTATATATATATATATATATGTATATATATACACAGATGTGTAGATATACATATACACACATACATATACATACATATATATATATATATATATATATATATATATATATATATATATATATATATATATATATATATATATATATATATTAGAGCTGGGCAACGATTAACAATTTCAATCGAAGTTAATCGCACTTTTTCTCTGATTAATCGCAATTAACTGCATTGTGTACGCAAAGCACAATAATGAATTCAAAAGTAGTGTGTAGTGCACCTTTATTGGAATATTCTCCCACATGAACAAAAGCGCCAAAACATTTGTTGTGCAAACACAATTCAAATCAGTACTTGTTAAACAGTAGCAGTTAAATAGCATATTTTATGAAAATCAACTCAAAAAATGTAAATACAAACATTTAAGCTTATTTCCACTGCCAGGGTATTTAAGTTATCCTGTTTGTTATGGAAAATAAATATAATCTACATACAAATCTCTGAGCCACAATCATAAGAATTTCTGAGGTAACAGCAGGAACATTTTTTTTATCAGGGATCTTATGTTTAAAAAACCTATATTATAGGTAGTGGGCTGTTTTAGGGAATTTTTGATTAAATTATCCGTCGTAGCAATATTAATAATGTTATGCCCTTAAAATAATTATGACCATATCTAGGAATTGATATGATGGGAAGTTTCCGATTGTTTGCTTGGTGCTTTGATAAACTGAACGCATCATATACATGGTACTATATTGTGATGTTATGAGACAGGGAAAAAAAGAACTACCCTACCCAGCATGCAACAAGAGTGACGATCATGCGCGGTAGCCCGGTAAATGTTGTGTGTCGCCATGACGGCATCTTGTATGTTGTGATATGCACGCTCTGAAAGTAAACGTTAAGAACTCAGCCAACACTCCTGGTCTGCATTATTCATAAATAGACAGACAACACATATACTCCACTGCTTCTCAGGCCGCTGGATGTATCCGGCAAAGTATTCCCATGCTAGCTAGCCGGTCTAGCAAGCACGCCTCATTCAGTCCAAAACGGCCCGATCTATCCACATTCAGAATTGTCTGGCGGTCTTAAGTGATCCCGGAGTGACCACGCTGTAAGCCAGCCATGATATTTGCAGAATTGTCCGGTATTTTTGCCAAATGTTCCATCTTTACCAACAGCCCCTCCACGCCGGAGTCCGTCCGAGCGCCGCCATCTTTATAAGAAAAGGCGTTAACAAAATAAAAGCATGTAAACAACATACGCAAATGCGCGATAAAATAATTGTCGGCGTTAATAGATTGATGAGTTAACTCGTAATTAACGCATTAATTTGCCCACCCCTAATATATATATATATACATGTATATATATACACATATGTATGTATATATATATATATATATATATATATATATATGTATGTATATACATATATATGTATATACATATATACATATATATGTATACATATATATATATACATATATCCATCCATTTTCTACCGCTTATTCCCTTTCGGGGTCGCGGGGGGCGCTGGCGCCTATCTCAGCTACAATCGGGCGAAAGGCGGGGTACACCCTGGACAAGTCGCCACCTCATCGCAGGGCCAACACAGATAGACAGACAACATTCACACTCACATTCACACACTAGGGCCAATTTAGTGTTGCCAATCAACCTATCCCCAGGTGCAATATATATAATGTATATACATATATAATGTATATACATATATATATAATGTATATATATACATATATATAATGTATATACATATATATACATAATGTATATACATATGTATATACATACATATACATATATATATATATATATATATATATATACATACATATACATATATATATATATATATACATACATATACATACATATACATATATATATATATGTATGTATATATATATATATATATATATATATATATATATATATATATATATATATATATATATATATATATATATCAGTGGCAGGCCGTGCCTTTCTTACCTAGTCTCACCAGTGATGTCCTACTTAGTCCGCCTTCACCTCTCAAAATACCATAATTGATGTCACCACATGGACACGGCTGCAGATACTATAAAGAAACACACTTGCACACTACTGGCCATTGAATGCACACTACTGGCCATTGAATCCCCACAACAGTGAACAAAACTGTCTATTTTTCGGCACATTTAACATTCAATAAACCCGCTTCAGCAATTTAACAAGCACGTGTACAGGGATATTTCACAACTGTTTGTCTATGTCTTTACTGTGTATATAATTGAACAGTGTTCATGTTGTGTACATGGTGTATTCATAATATCTTGTGTAAAGGAAATTTCAAATTTCTATGAAGCTCAAGATCAGAGCCCGATGTCCCCTGGTTTTGATAGATGGATGGGATGGGATGGGATGGATGGATGGATGGATGGATGGATGGATTATGGATAGATAGATAGATAGATAGATAGATAGATAGATAGATAGATAGATAGATAGATAGATAGATAGATAGATAGATAGATGGATAGAACTTTATAGAAAATCTTGTATTTGAGATTATTTATAGGGTTAGGCGAAATACGTGCTCAACTTCAGCCCAAACCCTTTTGGTCTGTAAAATTGTCAATTTATGAATGTAAAATAATTTGTTTATTTTGTTGACCACTGACCGAAGAAATTATAAACTAACAAAAAAAACAAAACAAAAAAAACCTAAATAACTAAAACATGTCTTATGTGGTACTGTCAAAATGAAAATAATTGTATAAAACAAATGACACAAAAAAAATTAATAAATAAAATATTTTAACTCACAATTTGTAGTATTGTTTTCATATTACTAGGACTTTATTATCATAACAATGCAGGTCTTTTTTCTCATATTAGGAATGAAAGTATTTAATTACAATTACATTTAATTAATGACATTTCAGACATTTTTTTTTTATTTGTCCCATTTGGCCCCTCTCCATCATTTATGTCTTACCATCAACAACTTAATTCCGTACAACATCAGCAGCAGATGAAATAACATGTCAGTGTGACTTACCTGCTCAGCTGTGACTGGCTCCGATGAGCGGCTGATGGCAGAGATGTGCATGGTCTCTGTGTCCAACTCATTGTCGGTGTAGGTCTCATCCGCAGTATCGTCCAGGTCAGAGGTCAGTCTGCTGTCCATGCTGAGGTAGTCGGCGGACAAGAAGGAGAGACGCTCCGCATCCTGGCAGTCCAGCTCACTCTCTACTTCCTCCAACTAAAAAAGACACATGATGGATCTTGGGTGTATAGGAAGAAGGGATGGACAGACAGATAGCACCAGGAAAGAAAGAAGACAGAAAGAGAGGAAAAGGTGTAGAAGCTCACAGTAGGAAGACAAACAGTGTGCATGCTCTCTAAGCAATGGAAAACCTGCTCACACAAATTGATATATGATCAGAAAGACATGACCAGAAATGACACATTTCACAACCTCTACTTGAGTATTTCTATACTTTACAATTAATATTAACAGTTGTTTAAAACATTGTATTCTTATTTGCTTCCGAACCTGGGAGCCGTGGTCCCGATACAAATACCGGTACCAAAATGTATTTTGATACGTTTTGATACTTTTCTAAATAAAGGGGACCACAAAAAAAAATTAATTATTGGCTTTATTTGAACAAAAAATCTTACAGTACATTATATGTTTCTTTTTGCAATCGAAGAACAATTTAGTCCTTAAATGAAATAGTGAACATACTAGACAACTTGTCTTTTAGTAGTAAGTAAGCAAACAAAGGCTAATAATTAGTCTGCTGACGTATGCACAGTAACATATTGTGTCATTTATCATTCTATTATTTTGTCAACATTATGAGGTACAAACAGTAAAAAATGATTTTTAATCTACTTGTTCATTTGCTGTTAATATCTGCTTATTTTTGGTTTTAACATGTTCTAGCTACATTTCTGTTAAAATGTAAGAATCACTTATTCTTCTGTTGTTTGATACTTTACATTAGTTTTGGATGATACCACACATTTACCGTAGGTATCGGTCCGATAGCAAGTAGTTACAGGATCATACATTGGTCATATTCAAAGTCGTCATGTGTCCAGGGACATATTTCCTGAGTTTATAAACATATAAATTTTACAAAAAGAAAGAAATATCGATGTAATCATAGTAGTATCGACTAGATATGTTCTTGTACTTGGTATCATTACAGTGGATGTCAGGTGTAGATCCACCCAAGGCATGTTTACATTCAGGGGTGATAGCTTGTTGTTAGCGGTAAGCTATTGTATTCTTCTTACGGTGTGTAGTGAAGCATGTTTAGCTATTCCTCGTCCTGCAGTGATAATGAACTTGTAAAAAAACGTTCTTTATTTGTCGCTATGGAGGCCAGGATTAGTGATTTAGAAGTAGCTAGATGGATGTTAGCTCCTAGCTAGCTAGCCATGTCCTAAAGCACCTCTTCCTAAGGGCGTTTCAGTGTTGTAACTTCACCTTTATCTTTAGTTTTTAGACCAAAATGCATTGATTGATTGAGACTTTTATTAGTAGATTGCACAGTACAGTACATATTCTGTACAATTTACCACTACATGGTAACACCCAAATAAGTTTTTCAACTTGTTTTATTGGGGTCCACGATAATCAATTCATGGTAAACAATTTGTTCTCCCTTATCTGTCTACACACTGTGTCTGCTTATAAGTACTCCGTGTGTGTGCAGCCGAACATGCTTCTCTGCTCGTAAAAGCAGCAATCTCATGACGTAAAAAAAAAGGGACCCGGTACTTTTCAAACAGAGTACAGTAGTTTTTGATCCATTAGTAAAACAATACTATACTTGTCCCTCAAAAGGAACATAAAAGTCAAACAGGAAATGTGTGTGTTTACCTTGCCATCAGAAACCCACACTGCTTGCGTTTGTTGCTCTCTGATGGCGTCCTTGACGCTACCATACCAGGCATCATTGGCTGAGTTGAGCTCTATGGTAGCTGCACAGGACAAGACTAAAATTCAGAATTTAACCCTGACGACACAGAGGTGGTGCTTCCATCACTATATCAACATGTGCAGGTCAAGTAGCTGCAGTATACCAACAACCCAATACTTGTGACCCATGGTAACCGTAAGATTGGTGTTCTCCTCCGGTGTGGACAGAGAATCAGTCCCTACAGAATCTTCTCACAAGGACAACATTCTGATTGACTGAACGCTCTGGCGATCATCCAGGATTCTTAGAACCCAAATTACATACCTAAATTTCATTTTAGTTCATCCTTCCTGACTGCAGTCAAGCAATAGGCCCTCAGAGAGGACAGATGTCAACTGGCCCAGAAAGTGTCCATATCCTTGGGTCAACATTACAGGTCATGAAGGGAGTTGGTTGGTGGAGCTAGGAACTCCACCTGCACATACACAATATATGTAGTGCTTGAGGTGCCGCTTTTTGCAGTAAGGAAGAATGAAATGCAACACTACACAGTTTTAGATTCAGCTAGCATGCTACTATGCAAACATTAGCATTTGAACTCTTTTTAGCTAATTTCACCTTGGAGTTATACTACTTGGTACGTGACAGATGCTGTCAGTATAACAGTCAGTCACGTACCAAGTTATGTGACTCTGAGGTATACGGTGGAAAAAGGTTAGCATGCTAGCATTAGCACACTAACAGTGAGCATGTGTCGCGTACCAAGTTATAATGGTGCGTTCTATTTGTATTGGGAAGTCAGAAATTCAACTGGAACGCCCGTCAACGTCGGAGCATTCTCACCACCCCCGAGTTGGCTTTAAAGATGGCTGCTCTGAATGTAAACAATAATATAAGCTTTCATATTATCTGTTATTAGCACTTTTGATTAGTTTTTGTTGCACTAAAGCAGCAATATACTATGTATTGTTGGACGTTTATGTATTGTGATGTTATTGTAGTGTAGACTGTGTTTGTCTCTTGTGGTTCTATAACTCTAGGAACATCCTCATCAACCACTGTGTTGTTGCAAAAAGAGTGTATATTTCCCCAAAAGTTGTTAATATTCATACAAGGCAAGCGCAAGAATATCATTCGTGGATGTGGCCATCTTGATTTTTGACCTTGTAACTGGAATGCTTTGCACCCAGTGGTGTGCCATCAGGGCCAGCAAGACCTTCTCTGCCGGCCTGACATACCCAAAAATCATAATCATAATTAAAGATAAAATATTTTTTTTATTTACTTTCCCTATATATCTAAAAATATTCATATTCTCTTCTTTTCATATTATGCTCCTTCCAGTGCTGTTGTTTTTAGTTTTAGTTTGTATCCAATCCAATTCAGCTAGCTTATGTTGCCATGCTGTATTAAATCTGCCCGGGACCTTCAGAATCAACAATGTCTCTGCACTGTCGGGGAGCGGGGACATACAGGTGATAGACAGTTGCGATAGCCAATCAGATCACAGGTTGTTGCCAGTAAGGCCTTCGAGATGGCCTAAGGTTGAATGTGACATTTACGCATCCTGTGATTGGATACTAACCGGGGCCGTTAGCGGATGAATTTGAGAACACATACAATTGATAGACAGTTGCGACAGCCAATCACATCACAAGTTTTTGACAGTAGCCTCTCTAGGTAGCCTGATGTTAACGAGACTGTGATTGGATACTCACTTGTCAATCCAATGTGGGTATCCATTCACAAGTTTCAATTTAGCAGGAAGCAGTAAGTGTTGCGCAGTAGCCATACTGGGATAGCAGAGAAGGAGAACAAAACGTTGATTAGGTGGCAGATATATATTTGCACGGCCATTTTCAAGAAGGATATTCAAAGAAAAACTACATCTTGTGAAACGATGTCGGCCAAATCCGGAAGCTAGCTCAGCTGGTCTGTCGATGAAATGGGGAAATCCTCGCCACTTCCACTCGAATAAGCCGACGACTGGCGTATACGGCGACGAATAGGCGCTACAAATTGTGAGTTCAAATATTGGAATTTTTTCACTTTTAATATATTTTTTGCAATTTTAATTTGGACAGTACCACATAAGACAGGTTTTAATTGCTTATGCATTTTATTTGATTTTTAAATGCGCCAGAAAATAAACAGTTTTGTACGCTGGTGAGGTGTTTCAATGCACAGTAGGGCGTAAATGTGTTCTTGTATAGTATTTCTCCAGCAATGGTCATGTGGTGACATCAATTATGGTATTTTGAGATGTAATCATTGAAGTCGGACATCACTAAAGGTGTAGGTGGGAAACGCATGGCCCGCCACTTTCCTAACCCATCTGTGACCTTATTCCCAGCTCCTACCTTCTGAGGTAAATAGAACGCATCATATGTAAGATGTACGGTTGCAAAATTATCCCAAAAAGTCTAAAATTTGCTTAAAAACGTAGTTTTAACATGCTAGGGGTTGAGGAACAAAAATCAATGAGCATTTGGACTTTGGAACCGCTCAAATCCGGTGAAAAATGTGGGCTATGTAGAAGTTTGTATTGTGCCCATTCAAAATGTGTTCTTGGTACGTGACACATGCTAACAGTTAGCATGTTGACTTAAGCATTATGGCATGCATTGCTAACACTACCATGCTAACTGTTTTGGCTAATTTTGCAACAGTTTACCCCAGAGTCAAATAAGTTGATAACTAACTGTGAGCATGCAGAATGAATAAAATACAATATTATGGACAAGTATCGGTCACTCACATGTGAATAAGTGACAACAGCTTTTCCTCAGCTTGATGGCTTGCTCATATAACTTGCGGGCGCTACGGTTGGAGTTTGGAATGATTCTTTGTCTCATGGCCTTGATGCCATGCTTGCTGTCTGGATTGAAGAAGATGACGATGGGATACCACTGGGTGTAGTTCAGGGTGTCCACTGCTTTGGGCGTTACATCAAGCAGGGCGTGTTTATCCTGTGGGGCGTGAGGGACACTGAGATAAGACATTTTGATTTTGACAGGCCTTACAACAATTAAATGACAAAATATGGGAATTGGACTACACCATGTGGTATAAACCAGTGAGTGAAATGCCAATATTAGTTTGGCAAACTATGCAATAAAGCTTATCTTGTGCGATAAGTTCAACTTCTGTGCTTTTGGGGTTTTAAAGTTACAAAGAACACTTCAAACAATCATAAGAAATTCATAAAATAACATGCTGACATTTTAGGTGCCACAAATCCCCAAAAAAGCCTGATAAATTTGGTTGAGACTGATTATTCGACTGAAGAGGAAATATTAGGAATTAAAGAGGTATTTTTAAAAAAAGATGTGCATAATATACTTTACCTGCTCAATAATTTGCCGAATAGTGTTGAGGCGAACCACACCTGAGGACTTCTCTGAGCCAGCATCTTTCGGTTCCGTCTCTAACATGAAAATAATGACAATTTATTTTTTTTTCATGATCATGTGATCCACGAGGGATTAGGGTACCAATACTGGTACCAAAAGGTATTTTGATACTTTTCTAAATGTTTTATTTTTATTTAGCCTTTATTTAACCAGGTAAAATCCCATTGAGATCAAAGATTTATTTTGCAAGGGAGACCTGGCCAAGAGGGCAGCAGCCAGGTTACATTAAAAACAGTAAAAAAAAAAAAAACCCATAGAACATCAAATTTACATCATTTAAACTTGCTCATATAACACTTGTGCATAAAGACAAGGTGGACTGCAATTCTTTCACAGTAGCTTTAAACTCATTTAATGTAACAAGGGTTTGAAGTTGAAGATCCGATTGTAGGTCATTCCAAGCCTGCGGTGGTGAAAACCTAAATGCTTTCTTGCCCAGTTCAGTTCTTACTTTGGGGACGACAAATTGCGGAACATTCATTGAATGAAGATTGTGACTTCCTTGTTTCTTTGTTAAAAGACAAGACAGATAAGATGGAGTGATACCTAGAATGTTCTTGTAGATGAACACGTACCAATGATTGAGGCGCACATTAAGACGTCCAGTTAACCATTGAGTATAAGACACAATGGTAATTAAGGGGAGCGCAGTTGGTGATGAATCTCAGTGCCCCGTGGTATACAATATACAGCTTGTGGAGACAACCAGCAGTAGCATTCATGTACAACACATCTCCATAGTCAATAAGAGGTAAAAAGGTTGTTTCCACCAATTTCTGTTTCACAGTAAAAGAAAAGCAAAACTTGTTTCTATAATAAAATCCCAGTAAAAGTTTAAGGGTTTTTTTTTTACAACATACTGAATGTGCTCCTTAAAACTCAAGTGGTCATCATTTAAAAACTCTAAATATTCAAAAGAAGATACTAACACAATTTGTTTCCCATTTCTTGTAAAATGTTCTCACACAGTGCTGATCTTAGTTTTTGATGTGGTAAAGAACATACACTTTGTTTTCTCTGCATTTAAAACCAGTTGAAGATAGCAAAGTTGTTCTTGTACTCTGTCAAATGCATATTGTAAATATTTAATAGTCTCAGCGCGAGTGGGTGCTGTAGTGTATATGACAGTATCATCAACGTATAAATGGAAAGTTGAATTCGGAATATTCTGTCCAAGATCATTTATGTACATAGTGAATAATAATGTGCCCAACACATTACCTTGAGGTTCTGTGTTAGGTAAATAAAGGCGACGACAAAAAAATGTCATTATTGGCTTTATTTTTTTTTTTTAAATCTCAAGGTGCATTAAACACTATTTAGTCCTTAAATAAAATAATGAACATACTAGACAACTTTTCTTTTAGTTGTAAGTAAAGATAGATGGATAGCTAGTACTTTATTGATTCCTTCAGGAAAATTAAAAAACAAAGGCTCCTATTAGTCTGCTGACATTTGCAATAACATATTGTGTCATTTATCATTCTATTATTTTGTCAACATTATGATGGACATACTGTAAAAATTATTTATTAATCCACTTGTTTATTTACGGTTAATATCTGGTTATTTTCTGTTTAACATGTTCTATCTATCTACACTTTTGTTAAAATGTAATAATCACTTATTCTTCCGTTGTTTGATACTTTACATTAGTTTTGAATGATACCACAAATTTAGGTATCGATCCGATACCAAGTAGCTAGAGGATCATACGTTGGTCATATTCAAAGTCCTCATGTGTCCAGGGCCGTATTTCCCAAGTTTATAAATATAATATAATTAAAAAAAAAGGAAAAAAGATTTTGTGACGATAAAAAATATCGATGTAATCATTGTAGACTAGATATGCTCTTGTACTTGGTATCATTACATTGGATGTCAGGTGTACATCCACTCGTGGCTATTGTTTACATTCAGGAACGACGTCATTAGCAGTGACGCCGGTGAGCTACTGTATCCTCTTACGGTGTGTAGTGAAGCATTTTTAGCAATTCCTCATCCTCCAGGGATAATGAACTTGTAAGAAACGTACTTTATTTGTTGCCATGGAGGCGAGGATTAGTGACTTAAAAGTAGCTAAAACACTGCCGACTGCAGATGGATGTTAGCTGCTAGCTAACTAGCCATGTTTTAAAGCACCACTTCATCTTTATCTTTAGTTTATAGACCAAAATGCATCCGTTCTCCCTTTTCTGTCTACACACTGCTTGTAAGTACTGTGTGTGTGTGCGCTGCCGAACTCTGCTCGTAAAACCAGCAATGTCACGACGTGACGACGCACCGTCATGCATGTAAAAAAAAAAGACTAAATAAAATAAAATGGAGAACCGGTACTTTTCAAACAGAGTATTGTACCGTTTTTGATTCATTAGTACAGCGATACTATACTAGTATCGGTATACCGTACAACCCTACTGGGGAGTGTAATATAGTTTCTAAAGATGCTTAGACAAATACTCACTAGCAATAACAAACAAGTTGGGCATCTCAGACGCCAGTTTTTCATTGGCAGCATCAGCTATGGGACCAAACAGCACCACAGGACGCCGGAAACCAGCTACAATGACACAAGACACAGTGTACACTTAACATATATGAATATTGGTACACATTTGTGGTTTGCCTTCACAGCAAGACGTGCATCTGTGCATGCGTATGAATCCAGGTAATGAGGAAATTGTGCATTAAAGGATTCTTTCACCTTCCACTAAATCAGGGGTGCCCAAAATGTTCCACTACATGCCACATACTGACAAATCAAAGGATGCAAGGGCCATTGTGGTAGTTTTCATCAGTACATTTCATCGATTTTTTTTAAGAACTGGAAAATCCAATTTTGGTGGAAAATTGTAATCTAAATGCTGGAGAGCCAAAGCCAAACTGAAATGCTAACAGTTAAAAACATATATGAGCAGTAACAAAAAATATCGGTAAAATGAGCTAAAACAAAAGCTAGCATGCTAACAGTGCATACTAATAATTACATGCTTATAGTTAGCATGAAATACCAAAATATATGACATTGAGGTATATATCTATAAAATGAGTTAAAAAAATAATTTAGCATGCTATTGTTAGTATGCTAAAATGTTAACAGTTACATGTGACAAGTACCAAGAATATTTAACTCTGAGGTGTGTACTGGAAAATCTTGTTTAAAATGCTAGCCCGCTAACATTAGCATGCATCAAGTACCAAAATGTGAATGAGGTGTATACCTACGAAATTAGCTAAGAAAAAAAGCTACCAGACTAATAACGTTATCATGCTTTCAGGTATTATTCGTCAAGTAACAAAATATTTGACACTGACGTGTATACTTGCTAATATTAGAATGCTAACAAAATATGACTGAGGTGTACTACATACCTACAAAATTAGCTAAAAAAAAAGCTAGCATACTAATGTTATCATGCTAAATGGGATCATTTGGCACGTAACAAAATATTTGGCGCTGAGGTATACCTGAAAAAGTAGCAAAAAAGCTTACATGCTAATATTAGAATGCTAACGATTGTTAAAAAATGACAAAGTCTTCAGCTAGGTGGCATGTAGATGCTGGTGCCAGCAACTCAGTCACAGTTTGTACACATACAAAACCCAAAACCAGGGAAGTTGGTACGTTGTGTAATTCATAAATAAAAACAGAATACAATGATTTGCAAATCCTTTTCAACTTATATTCAATTGAATAGACTACAAAGACAAGATACGTATTGTTCGAACTGAGAAACTTGATTTTTTTTTGCAAATAATTATTAATTTAGGATTTAATGGCAGCAACGCATTGCCAAAAAGTTTTTACAGAAGCATTTTTACCACTGTGTTACATGGCCTTTCCTTTTTACAACACTCAGTAAAGGTTTGGGATGTGAGGAGACCAATTTTTTAAGGTTTTCAGGTGGAATTCTTTCCCATTCTTGCTTGATGTACAGCTTAAGTTTTAAGTTCAACAGTCCGGGGTCTCCGTTGTGGTATTTTAGGCTTCATAATGCGCCTCACACTTTCAATGGGAGACAGGTCTGGACTACAGGCAGGCCAGTCTAGTATCTGCACTCTTTTACTATGAAGCCACGCTGGCTTGGCATTGTCTTGCTGATATAAGCTGGGGCGTCCATAATAACGTTGCTTGGATGGCAACATATGTTGCTCCAAAACCTGTATGTACCTTTCAGCATTAATGGTGCTTTCACAGATGTGTAAGTTACCCCTGCCTTGGGCACTAATACACCACCATAACATCAGAGATGCTGGCTTTTGAGCTTTGTGCCTCTAACAATTCGGATGATTCTTTCCCTCTTTGTTCCGGAGGACACGACGTCAGACCGCAGAACACTTTCCACTTTGCATCAGTCCATCTTAGATGAGCTTGGGCTCAGCGAAGCCGGCGGTGTTTCTGGGTGTTGTTGATAAATGGCTATGCTTTGCATAGTAGAGTTCTATCCTTTACACACTGATGTTGGTTTTTGATGCAATACCGCCTGAGGGTTTGAAGGTCAACGACGTTCAATGTTGGATTTCAGCCTTGCTGCTTACGTGCAGTGATTTCTCCAGATTCTCTGAACCATTTGATAATATTAAGGACCGTAGATGGTGAAATACCTAAATTCCTTGCAATAGCTGGTTGAGAAATGTTGTTCTTAAACAATTTGCTCACGCATTTGTTCACAAAGTGGTGTCCTTCGCCCCATCCTTGTTTGTGATTGACTGAGCATTTCATGGAAGCTGCTTTTATACCCAATCATGGCACCCACCTGTTCCCAATTGGCCTGTTTTACCTGTGGGGTGTTCCAAATAAGTGTTTAATGAGCAGTCTTTTTTGCCACTTGTGCCAGCTTTTTTGAAACATGTTGCAGACATCAAATTTTAAATGAGCTAATATTTGCAAAAAATAACGTAACGCAAAAAAAAATTGCGCTTTTCTATTGTTAGATACTCAAAGCGCTCACAGAGAGAAGTGGGAACCCATCATTCATTCACACCTGGTGGTGGTAAGCCACATCAGTAGCCACAGTTGCTATGGGGTAGACTGACGGAAGCGTGGCTGCCAGTTTGCGCCTACGGCCCCTCCGACCACTACCTATCATTCATTCATCATTCATTCACCAGTGTGAGCGGCACCGGGGTCAAAGGGTGAAGTGTCCTGCCCAAGGACACAACGGCAGCGACTTGGATGTCAATAGGTGGGAAGCGAACCTGCAACCCTCAGGTTTCTGGCACGGCCGCTCTACCCACTACGCCATACCGCCCTCGATGATGTCCCGTTCATGCCCCCTGCCTATGACCACCAGCAGATGTGCAATGTTTGGATTTCTACTCACCCTCTCGAAGGACCACACGTTCATACGATGGAAAGCGTGTGGCCAGAGTCTGTGAGGCAACATATTCGCAGTTCTTCCGCAGGTCTTTCCGCTTTAAAGAACGCTGGCCTCGCAACCGCCAAAAATCTGCTCGATCGCCACCAATGACCTTTTGGGAACTCTGAACACTGGCCATCTGTTCCGCTCTGACAGGAAGGAAACGTGTACACCTTAGAAGAAATACTGAGACAGAAAGCAAATCTAGACCTTATAAGAAATACTGAGACAGGAAGGAAACGTGTACACCCTAGAAAAAATACTGAGACAAGAAGGAATGTAGACCTTAGAAGAAATACTGAGACAAGAAGGAAACAAAGACAGGAAGGAAACATAGACCTTAGAAGAAATACTGAGACAGGAACGAAATGTAGACCTTAGAAGAAATACTGAGACAGGAACGAAACGTAGACCTTAGAAGAAATACTGAGACATGTGTAATTCTATTGTTGTACCTAAGAAAGGACAGGCGAATAGGCCAGATTCACATCCGTGCAAGATGACAACAATCTGTTGAGTTTTTCATTATCATAACTTCAAACTCGAGGCTATGATGGCTCATTACGATTTAATCAAATTACAAAAAAAAAGTGATTTCTAATATGAATAATTGGTCCCTGAACTGCACACACGCTGCTCACGGAAGTAAACAATTCTAGTCGGTGTCACTCCTGGCAATTTGCCAAGAATTTTATTAAACCAGAGTTAACATTTCGTAACGTAAATTATTTGGGTGTCCTAACTTTTTCCACTGAGGGCCGGACACTGAAAAAAAATCAAAGCAATTCGATATTTGTCATTTTCAAAATCATTACAATATATACAATAGATCTTTTTTTTACTTTTAGGGCTCCCCTCAGGTTTGGTCTCGGGAAACCAGAAGGGTCTCAGTCATATAAATGCTAAAAAAAAGAGTCACATGTATTTTTAAATCTCGAGATCAATTTAAAATATCTGTTGATATTAAGTCCATTTTTTTTTCATGTTTTATGCCCTTTTTCTAACAGAAAACGCTGTTTTTATGGCAAAAACACAAACCATGCAACATTTTTCCCTAAAAAAATGTCAATGTGGAATATTTAATGTGGAGTAATTGGTCAATAATTCATAACAAAATTGGTTTTCTTTCTTTATTATTTTTTGAGCAATGGCAGTTTAAATAATTAAAAAAATTACACTTAAATTATCAGGGGTAAAATTGATTCTGTTGAGTACTGGTACCGATTCCCAGGTACCGGGATTTGGTACCACATCAGTTCAAATGTCAACGGTACCCATAACTAGTCATGAATTCCATAAAAATTAAACTCCATTGTTTTGTTTTGTTTTTTTACCAAAATGTTCATGTTCTCCATTTTTCAAAGGAGCAATTTGAGTGCTGTTTTGACAGAGTTGGTATTAGTAGGAGTCACAATGAAAAGTGAAGCCATCCCTGTCTAGACGCTACGTTACTACAATTACTCAGTGGCCTAGTGGTTAGAGTGTCCGCCCTGAGATCGGTAGGTTGGGAGTTAAACCCCGCCCGAGTCATACCAAAGACTATAAAAAAAAATGGGACCCATTGCCTCCCTGCTTGGCACTCAGCATCAAGGGTTGGAATTGGGGGTTAAAATACCCCTCACTTCCCAGCGGGTGAACAAGGGGATGGGTCAAATGCAGAGGACAAATTTCATCACACCTAGTGTGTGTGTGACAATCATTGGTGCTTTAACTTTACTCACAAGACGTTACTTGTACAATATCGTCAGAGTCAGCATTTATTTGGACTTTCACTGGTGCCATTTTGGAACTGATGTCATGTTTTTTGCACACGCATGTCACTTCTTATTGCCTTCACATTAGACATACATACAAGTCACATATGTTTTTGATAATGTGAACGACGACATAAAAAGGTCGGATTTAACACAGTGTGAACGTAGCCTCGGAGTATCGACGGTTGAGAAAGAATTCAGCATGCTCTATTTGTCCTCCTAGCAATCCAGTAATCCATATTCACTTAAAAAAAGTGAAACATTGAAGTAATATAATAATCCATAAAGTTGCTCTGAAGCAAAAGGGCAGGTCTCTGGTCGCCGTCTGACCTTATTTCATCAAAACACACCTTGATTAAATGCAACATGCTAATTGATGTACTGTATATGTTATAATTGATAGGATATACCATGTAAAAGTCGGAAAAATAATAATAAATACTATTATTTCGAGAAACACATTGATGGATGTGTGGTTTCCAAGAAAATGACAACAACTGCATTGCACTGCAAACATAGTTGATTTGTTTACGACTTAAAAGCAGATGTCGATAAAAGACTTCCCTGCTGTGAGATGTCACATGATGTTGCTAGTGTACAACCTCGTGCTAATAAAAATGCATTTTTTCACATATTTATTTACACCAATTACCAAATTTTACGTACTATAAGCCGCTACTTATTTCCTACACTTTGAACCCTGTGGCTTATAAAACAGTGCGGCTAATTTATGGATTTTTCTTTGCTAATGACCATAATGTTTTGTATTGAACAAATAGTTTTAATACATGCAGGCAGAAACACTGAATAAGTGTGTTATTGTTTGTGTTCTGGCGCCATCTTTTAGATGAGTTCGCTCACTGCAGGTGTTGCTGCCGGTTGAAAATGTTCTTCCTGTTTACCGGAAGTAAAACCGTCCATAGTGTTTCTGCTTCAAAGGATTCTACAATACTCGAAGCAACATTTGTAAGTTTTACAATATAACTAAAACTATTTGTACTTACTAAGGAGTGTTTTCATGCATATTTTTACGTGCTATCGTAATGTAATGAAGCTGTCTGTTAGTATTATTAACTTACAATGGCATTATGTTTGTATTGTTTCAGTTTCATAAATTCACCAAAATGTCACCAGGGACTTATTGAGTCTGTTCCGCTGATTGGAGAGCTAGCTTCCAGAGCGAGTGGGTCCATGACGATGACTTCTGTTTTGTTTTATCATCAGTTTTACAGCTGTGTGACAGGCACTGTTTGGAAACACTTAAGGTACACCGGTAAACATCTGCGGTTCATGGTCCAGTGCGGCTAATATATGTAAAAATATCTATTTCTTCTAAAATTTGGTGGGTGCAGTTTAAATACCAATGCACTCTATATTCTGGAATATACGGTACATATAGTACCGCTTAGAGTACCAATGAATACAGGAATCCATCCATCCATCCATTTTTTACCGCTTATTCCCTTTTGGGGTCGCGGGGGGCGCTGGCGCCTATCTCAGCTACAAGGAATATTAATATTGGTATCAAAAAAATCCCAACGATACACTAAGACTTACTACTACTGAATGTCGTGTCAGAATGGGAGTAATGTTCCAACAAATGTACACCAAATGAGTTTGAGATGTCTTGACTTTTTCAAAAGTGTCATCCTTAGCGACCAATCGACCGTATAATTACAATCACAAACAATATTTCCCATTGAAGGCATAACTAAAAGTGCAGAGCCTACCTGCTCTTGTTGGGAATAATTCCCTTCTCTAGCAGCTGTTTGTCCTTGCCAACACGAACTGCCAGCCAGTTGCCAAGCTTGCCATCGTACAGCGTGTCCACCACCTTGAAGATGCCCCCCCGGCCAAAAGACAGACTCTGAGGAATCTCTTTTTCAAAGTCAAAGTGTGTCCTGATGAAGAAGGAGTCTCCACGTCCTGACACCAAGATGTCATTATACACTGGAGGGAAAGGAAAACATGAAACAAAAAACCAAAGGTCAAAAAGGTTTGTTAATAGACAAACATTTGAAATGGCTTTTTTATTTTGTTTATTTTTTTTTTTTTTTTTAGAAAAAATGGAAAAAATTATAACAATTTGCAAATCTATATTTTTCTGGATGGACGCAGTAGTGTCAGGTCATCAGTACGTATTTACAGAATAATTTCAAAGTTACAACAGGAAAAGGGTCTTTTAGTCAGTAGTTCAGTAATGTGTAAATATGGAATATTTATTTTTCTGGAAGACATCATTCCAGATAATCATATAATTTGTTAGTAGGAAACAGATCCTCACTTACTGTATATGCAGGTTTAGCAATTCTCGGTATCTGTATATTGATACCAGTAATGGTAGCAATTTTCAATACTTTCGTGCGTTTACATGGTAATAAATGTTAATAGTTCAAAATAGTTATTAAAAATTAAGCTGATAATAATAACTGTGCTGCTTAGTTGTTATATTTACTTTTCTTACACTTCAAAGTATCATTTGCAAGTATTATTTAGTGCAGTTATCTCTCCAAGGTGTTAGGTGGCAGTAGTGTATAGACGATGGAGTACTACAGTTGAATGTGTGAGACCTACACACACAACTTTTTTATTTTTATTATTAAAGCGGATTGTCCTGTACCGAGTATATCCCTCCTGTTTTCTACTGCACTATCTTGTAATAAACATTTCCATCATGTTTGATGGAGGTCTTATATGCTAACATTTTGTTTACATCTATATTTGTGTTTACGAGAGGTGCAACAGTACAGGTAACCCACGCTACGGTCCGTACCTGGTTTTAGGGTTAACGGTTTTACTTCTTTTTTTGGTACTTTTTGTGGGGGTAAAGAGAACTACCTATTTGCCTCCTAAAGTTATTTAGGAGGCACTTTCAAATGGTAAATCATTATTTATATTCTTTAATCAATTGTATACATCAGTGTTTTATTTATTATTTGTATTCTGTAATGACTTGTATACATCAGTGATTTATTTATCATTATGTATTATTTGTATTCTTTAATGACTTGTATACATCAGTGTTTTATTTATTATTATTTATATTTTAAATAGACTCCCTTTTTAGACCAGTTGATCTGCCGTTTCTTTTCTTTTTCTCCTATGTCCCACTCTCCCTTGTGGAGGGGGTCCGGTCCGATCCGGTGGCCATGTACTGCTCGCCTGTGTATCGGCTGGGCACATCTCTGCGCTGCTGATCCGCCTCCGCTTGGGATGTTTTCCTGCTGGCTCCGCTGTGAACGGGACTCTCGCTGCTGTGTTGGATCCGCTTTGGACTGGACTCTCCCGACTGTGTTGGATCCATTATGGATTGAACTTTCACAGTATCATGTTAGGATTGAACTTTCACAGTATCATGTTAGACCCGCTCGACATCCATTGCTTTCCTCCTCTCCAAGGTTCTCATAGTCATCATTGTCACCGACGTCCCACTGGGTGTGAGTTTTCCTTGCCCTTATGTGGGCCTACCGAGGATGTCGTAGTGGTTTGTGCAGCCCTTTGAGACACTAGTGATTTAGGGCTATATAAGTAAACATTGATTGATTGATTGATTGATATTCATTAATGACTTGTATACATCAGTGCTTCTCACCAGTGCTTTGGTAAACAACAAGCGGAAACCCAGATTATGGAGTTTGTAAAACCCAAATTGTGTATCTTATATTTAATGAAAAACAAAAAAATGCAATTTGAATGTGAGTTACTGTAACATTAATGTATACCAACACGTACAATATATTTTTTTAAACATTTTTTTGCTCACAAACAAACAAAAATAAAACAAAGTGTCTGCAGAGTTTTCTGTCGAATATGTTATATTAGAGGAATTTTTATCTTTGCAGACACATAAACACAAAGTCTGATTAAAAATATTTCGCTATCAAAATGCCTTTTCTTATTAAATTACTGGGTGTGTTGATTGACCAATACAGTATTTCTAATCCAGCCCGACAAATATTAGAACACAATTGAGCAAAGATCTGTTTTGAGAATTGCCACAATCAAACTGATACTGAACTTCTACACACTGGCAAAAAAGGTGATCAACAACATTGCTCCCAGTAAAAAAGAATATGGTGTTAATCATGCAAATGGTATTAAAGGGTTATTTGGTGTTTTGATATGATATATCGTCTGACAAATTTTAAAAGCCATTGTGGCCCATGAGCCAATCATAGAAATGTTTTGAGTGTCTGCAAGTCTACATTCAGAACAGGTGCGCTGCAGCAGATAGGGAAAGTAAAGAATGTCACTAAAGCTGCTTTTAAATGTTGTGTTTCAACTTTTATGCTAGTTTTAGTCATATTTCTTTATTTTGTTCTTCTAGGCTGCACTTCCAGTTGTGTGAGGGAAGAGGCACAACGTGATTCATTACGTCGGGACGAGGCTCACTTTCGTGACGGTGGAACGGGAGCTCGTGCACACGGACACACTTTCATACGCACGCACACATACACACACACACATACACGTATTGACAGACACACACAGGATCACGTTTAATAAAGGTAGATTGTTCCAAGCAGGATTATACCGGGCATCGTTGCTCCCCTATTGTTCACTACTGCGGTTACTTCTAACAGATTTTTCTACCATGTTTAATCGAGGAAATATGTTAATAGCTGATCACCGTGATCAAACACAACTTAACCGCGATCCCAGCCCTAGTTTGTACTGTAAGTATTGTACTTATTACACACCGGCTGTTTTATTGTAACGTGTCTCATGTTTGTAATTTTCATTAACAAATTTGTTGAAATTGCCATGTAAAATTGCTATTGCTAATCAGTAGAATTATATGGCACCAACAATGTAAATTAGCATTGAGCTAGCATTTTTTAAAAAGTGGAGCCTCCGTTTTGAACGCTTTCTATCAGGCAGCCCGTGACAAATACACTTGTTTGCCAGCAAAGTGCCTGGGCCAGTGTCAATTCTGCAACCGGATGTGATGTCACGTGCCACAAAGATATCAAAATATAGCACCCTTTGATTTCACACGGATGGGAATTTGGTCGGTACCAATAAAATTATCATCCCTGCCCACAGATAGTGAGTATCTACTCTACTTTCAAAAACTAGAATTCCTTGTTTGTTTCATGGGAGTTTTTGTTTCTTTGCCTTTTTCATCCTGAGGCCTCAGAACTTCAAGCAAATATTGCTTCTTTCACAATGTTATTTAAAAGTTATCAACTCTTAACTCGTGTGACGTTTACCGTCTGGTTTGCTTTGAGCCAAAATGGTGACCAAATCTCCTTTTGGAATCTCCAACAGGAAGAGCACTGCTTCCTCTCGGACAACACCTTGAAAATCCACATGATTTACCTTCAAGACACAAGCAACAGGTTCTTAAAGACACATTCCAGACACGATAACGTCCAGACGGTCTACCTTTAGAATCTGGTCCCCAACGCGGAGGCCCTCTTCTTCAGCAGGACTGCCTTCCTGAACGCCAGCAATGAAGATGCCAACATCGTTTCCCCCTGCCAGCCTCAGGCCCACACTGTCACCCTTCTGGAAATTGACCATAAGTGTGTTTGGCCTGCAGGGACAGCAAATATCAATCATCCTGATCAATGATGCTTGGCTCAGAAATGATAATAAATATCAAACAAGCTAACTTCAGCCACTCGCTAGGCATGTTTATTAGCTTGTGTCATATATATTCTCAAACTAGTGGTACGCGGGCTCCATCGAGTAAAACGCCAAAGAATCACTTGATTAAAGAACAGTGTTTTAATTTCCTTAATTCAAACACAGTGTTACTGTTCAAACTCTGTGTAATGCTACAGTGGCCAAAATATTAAGTATAACTTATTTTTTTTTTTTAATGACAACTTAGATCTACTATTAGGGCTGGGTATTGCCAAGGACCTCACGATACGATACGCATCACGATACTTGTGTCACAATACGATACGATATTGCGATATTAAAAGTTTTGCGATACATGCGATATATTGCAATATTCTACATAGTTAACTGAAAAATGCATTATGCATCTTAAAATCTGAGTTGTATGCACATCAGATGATAGTGATCCTTCACGGAACAAACTGAGGCAAATGTAATTCAAGTTACCCATGCCATTTTATTATAACTATACAAGCACAAGTTACAACATATTTGCATGAACAACACACTGTCTGAAACACATTGAAAAGTGCAGTGTGCATTATTATTAGTCTCCCTGAGCACAATGACACAAAGTGCAGTGTGGGTCAGTGTCCACAAACTGAACTGAAACCTCAGTGCATCATGTTTCTTCTGAAGTTAGATTAAATACTCCAAATAAAATGCAGTGTGTCACACACACTGAAATTGAAAATACAAAATAAAGTGCAGCTTCTTCCCTTTGACCTTAAATGACAAAATTAAGTTCACACACTTGTCTCCCTGGACAAGAACTGTGTGTGACTGTTTGAACACTTCACTGAATGTATGTAGAAAAGTAAAATATGTCTATGCATATGTATTGCAGAAGCACTTTAATGTTACTTAACACACAGAGCTGAAATGTATGAGAAAAATAAAAAAAGTGTACATAATATTTGTATTTAAACAAAACAAAATTTGTAACCAAGATACTCATACGTGAATGGGTCTACTTGTACTTGACTTCTTTTGTTTTCAGATTTTTGTGAAGAAAGATAATCTGATCCACATGTTCTGGGCTGAGTGCACTCCTCTGTGCAGTTATAATGTCACCTGCGGTTGAGTATCTAATGGGAGCGAAACAGCGTTTGCAAAGCGCGTAGTCTTTGTCCAGCTCACTTGTGTGCTCTCTTTTCCTTTGGAATCCAAAATACTTCCAAACATCTGCCTTAAAGTTCGAGGGCGTCTTTAGTTTAAGTTTACCTTCCATGCTTGCTTGTTTTGTTTTGGGGTTTTTTCAGCTCCACTGCCTCACTGCAACAGCCGGGGAAAAACGAGGAGAAGAGTGCAAACGCCTTGCAGTGAGGTAGCGGCAGCGGAGGTCGCACTGCACTTACAGTCCGTCTAAAAAACATGATTTTTTATTTTTATTTTTATCGATATTCAAACTTTAGAGTATCGATATTGAATCGGAAGAGAACGTATCGCGATGTATTGCTATATCGATATTTTTGCCCACCCCTATCTACTATAGTGCTGTATTTGGAATAAAACATGTGCATGTGGAGCTAATCGTAGCGCGGGGTATATATTGTAGCGTCCCGGAAGAGTTAGTGCTGCAAGGGTTTCATGGTATTTGTTCTGTTGTGTTTGTGTTACGGTGCGGATTTTCTCACGAAATGTATCATTCTTGTTTGGTGTGGGTTCACAGTGTGGCGCATATTTTTAACAATGTTAAAGTTGGTAATACGCCCACCCTCAGTGTGACCTGTATGGCTGTTGACCAATTATGCCTTGCATTCACTTGTGTGTGTGAAAAGCCGTAGATATTATGTGACTGGGCCGGCACGCAAAGGTAGTGCTTTTAAGGTTTTTTGGCGCTCTGTACTTCTCCCTAAAAAAAGTCATCAATTTTACTTTTTGAAACCGATACCGATAATTTTGAAACTGATACCGATAATTTCCAATGCTACATTTTTAGGCATTTATCGGCCGATATTATCAGCAGTTCGATATTATCGGACATCTCCAAAAAAAAGACTTCAATTGTAGATAAAATGCAGGATTGCTTCTAAAATTTTGAGAAAAAGTTGTACATATTATATTTGTGTGCTGCATGTTTGAAAACAGCAAAACACCACATGTGCAGTAAATGAGTGTCTCCATGGTGAAAGCTGCATAGTACAGGCAAATCCTCACTTAAATAAGGCAGCCTGCACAAGCTATCAATTGCACATGCAGTCTCGTAAATTACACGACCACTAATAGTACACGCAATTTTATAGTATACATATGCTGTTTAGCGCCAGGTGTACAGATCTTAGTAGATCACACCCTAGGTTCAAGACATTCAAATACATTTGATAAATAGAATCATAAATACTGTAAAACATACAGTAATTGACAGAAGAAATATATTAACAACTCACCCATATAATTTTTCATCTTCTGAACTGGGTCGGAGGAGAATCTTGGGTGTGGTTAAAACTAAAATAGAGAAGATCAGTGAAGAAGAGTATTATTGTTTTACAAATGACAAAATATCATATCAAGTGGAAATCAATAGAGATCCATACATAAAATGCTAAAGATGGTCTATGTTGCTTTTAATGTAAAAAAAAACAATCTAGCTTGTTTCGCTTACCTGGGGGTAAAGTTCGACTCAGATTTTAAAATCGAAAAACAAATCGGCAGCGTTGTTCAAAAAACCTTTTATCAATTATGCCAAATAGCGAAAGTGAAACCGCTTCTATCAGGACATGATCTCGAGAAATTCATCCACGCCTTTATCTCGAATTTTTTAGACTACTGCAATGCCCTTTATATAGGCATTAGCCACGCCTCCCTCGCCCGCCTGCAGCTCGTGCAGGACTCTGCTGCTCGTCTGCTAACACAGACCTGCAGACGTGAGCACATTACCCCTATATTAGCGTCCCTACACTGGCTCCCTGTGCGTTACCGAATCAATTGTAAACTCCTTCTATTTGTTTTTAAATGTCTAAACAACCTCGCGCCAACATATCTCTCCGACCTCCTTCAGCCTTACTGCCCCACCCGATCCCTAAGATCAGCCGATCAGCTGCTACTGAGGGCCCCTGACACAAGGCTGAAGCTTAGAGGTGACAGAGCATTCGCCACTGCAGCTCCCAAGCTCTGGAACGACCTACCTCTGAGTGTTAGACAAGCCTCCTCTCTTCCTGTTTTTAAATCTCTCGTAAAAACATACTTTTATTCCATGGCTTTTAACACTGAGTGATATCCATCCTGCAATGGCGCCCCATTTTACAACTGCTGTGAACCTGTTTTTATGTTTTATTTATTTATTTTTTATCGTGTTCTGTTTGTGTTGTGTTGTGTTTGCTCTGTTCTCGTTTTTAACTTGCCCATTGTACAGCACTTTGGCTACCCCTGTGGTAAATTTTAAATGTGCTTTATAAATAAAGTTGATTTGATTTGATTTGATTATATTCATCAACAAATTAGCAAACTAGATGAAGATTGTTTCTTTCCTGTTAGAAGTTTACATCACATAAGTCGTCCACCATTTTTGGATTTCCCTTGCCAAAATTTGTAAAAGATTATTCAAAGAAAAGAGTGTTTCAAAATATTAATACTGCTTCAGGTTTATATTGTGTTTTACTTGGACCTCAAAGATACTTTTAAAAGTTGAGGGAGGATGACTTTAGTCTTTGAGGTTGAGAAGGTCAAAAGGTAGCAACTTACACTGATATCTCTTACGTGGGTACTAATTAACAACACTTTTGTGGATGTTCATGTGTTAATGAATGGTAGTTGCTAAATAATACAATCTATCGTGAGTTGCTAAAGCCAACTCTACTGTCCAGTTTATTGTTTGTTTTCTTATACTTCTGAGGATCATTTGCATGTATTATATTGTACAGTTTGCATGCAGTTGCAATTCCAAGACGCAGGATGGCAGTAGTGTATAGACTACATAGTGTTGCAGTAGTAGTAATAGTTGTAGAAGCAGAGTTGTACGGTGCCACAAATTTACTGTCAAATGCTACTAAAATGAGGCCGTTCGATTAAAAAAAAAAAAAAAAAACCTGTGGCACATGTGCAAAAAGAGATTTCAACCCTTTCATTACATTTTGCTCCTAAATAAATCCATTCAAATGTTCTCCCCTCTGTAAAGCATGTTTGAAATCAATTTAAAACATACCAAATTGATTGATCACTTAGGTATTCAAAGTGGAGGGGACTGCTCCTCCGAGCTCACACACTTGTTCCAACACGGATGGAACAAGATCTTGTAAGGAACTGTCGGTCTTGAACACCAAGATGCATAGATGGCAGGCGTAGTAGCACAGGAAAACATTACTTTGATGTCATAAAGCAAATAGTGCAACTAGTAAGTGCACAAGCAGGAAAAACAGGAACCAGGCAGCAGGAATTAGGAATCAGGAAATAATCATTGAGTCCTGACTGGAGGGAGAGGCAGGCATAAATAGCTAAAATAAGAGCACTGACAGGAAATAAACATACACACAGGAAAACCGACACATAACCAAACTGTCAGTTACATTACTGACGGATCTGAGTTGATGCAACTGATCAGTAAAAGACGTTTTTGTCACCACCACTTGACAAAAACTGCACATGGCGCTGAGTCGGAAGGAATATCGAACAACAAATCAATAGAAGTGACAAACTTGCCATCTAAACAATACCCCGTTTATTGACAAGAACATCCAGCCATGGAAGAACCTTCAATCAAACCAGTGAACGATTTAAAAGAGATAACGTCTGAGCCAAAAAACTGCCACGGCTAGCCTGCTAAGCTAAAAAACAGTTCAAGCAAAACTACTCAGTGACTTCACACGTTACTAGGCAACAGGCACCGCCTTTAAAAGGCTCACGCGCGCACTGAAACTCATCTTAATTGCATTATGCCAGATATTTTAAGTTGTTTTTTTAAAGTTAAAAGTTACAGTAATACTGAGAGTCACAAACACACAATAGGGGTGGTGAATTTACCATCTGCATTTGACCCATCCCCTTGTTCCACACCCTGGGAGGTGAGGGGAGCATTTAGCAGCATAACCCCCAGCATAACCCCCAATTCCAATCCTTGATGCTGAGTGCCAAGCAGGGAGGTAATGGGTCCAACCACAAGGCCACTGAGCATTCATTAATTTCCCCAGTAATTAATTAAATAGTAATTCAGTTAGTAATTTAATTAAATTGTTGGTAAAGTTACAAGTAACTATAATTAATTACTTATTAAAAGTAATTTTCAGAACACAGCCTGTCACACAGCATCATGTTGGCAGGTTGGTGTTCCAACTTTGTGTCTATGTCCTATAATCATGTTTATTATGTGTATGTCCTATAATAATGATTATTGTGTGCATGTCCTATAATCATGTTTATTGTGTGTATGTCCTATAATATAGTTTATTATGTGTATGTCTTATAATAAAGTTTATTGTGTGTATGTGCTATAATCATGTTTATTGTAGCAGGTCAATTATGTTCCTGTTGCTGCTGACCTTTAAACATGACCTCTAAAACCAAAGTATTTTATTTCACAGTTTGTGTTTTTGTTAGCCTAAGAATTGAGCATAGCTAAATGTGTTTTTTAAAGGAGATTGAAGATTATATTTGATCTTTCTTATTATTTTCAAGGCTTTTTATTTTTTCTTATCTCAAAACACCTCTTAAGTTGGAATTCTATTATCATACTAGCCAACCCTCCAAAATTTTCCGGGAGACTCCAGAAATTCAGCGCCTCTCCCCGAAAACCTCCCGGGACAAATTTTCTACCGAAATTCAGGCGGAGCTGGAGACCACGCCTCCCCTAGCGCCATGAGGACCTGAGTGACGTGTCTGAGAGCGTGTCTGCCCAATGACATTATAACTGTAGAATTATCGAGGGCGAGTTCTGGGTTTCATATGTGGGTTTATTGTTAGGCAGTTTCCTTAACGTCCTTCTAGTGCAGTAACAACACACAACAACAATAGTCACGTTTACGTCTAACACCCTACCGTAAGGCAGTTCGTCTGCCGTAAACAGCATGTGACACTCTTAAACAGGACAATACTGCCATCTACTGTACATGATGCACCAAGACACCTCCAGGCAACTTCAACCCCTTAATCCTCCTCCATTCACATCCCATCTCCCCCTGATTGTAAATAACCTAATCTAACCTCCAGGCAACTTCAACCCCTTAATCCTCCTCCATTCACATCCCATCTCCCCCAGATTGCAAATAACCTAAAGTAAATAATCGAATGTATTTCTAATGTATATACTTGTTCTTATGCTATGGGAACTCACTATGTTGTCTGCTGGCTGTACATATCCTACTAAGTCACACCTACCCTGTTTCATGTCCATTTCTCTGTTGATGCAATTGTTGATGACTGAAGTACTGATATCAACCAAAGCTCCTCATCCCACCCCCCGGATTATAAAAAATTCAATGTATATACTATGATGATTAACTTGTGTGGTGACTGTATTATGCTGATAGTATATATTTGTACCATGAATTAACGTGGATCCCGACTTAAACAAATTTAAAAACTTATTGCGGTGTTACCCTTTAGTCGTCAATTGTACGGAATATGTACTGTACAATCTACTAATAAAAGTTTCAGTCAATCAATCATGCATTTGTGACAATAACATCTACTTTAGAAAGTGCAGTGCACAACTGCGCACACAACAGCTGTAAATATACTACTCCCCTCTTAACCCCCACTCCCCACCTCCCGAAATCGGAGGTCTCAAGGTTGGCAAGTATGCTTATTATGCAAAACCTACTTTTCTTTGATTGAGTGATTGAAACGTTTAACAGTAGATTGCACAGTAAAGTACACATTCTGTACAATTGACCACTAAATGTTAACACGCGAATATGTTTTTCAACTTGTTTAAGTCGGGGTCTACGTTAATCAATTAATGGTAACCTGTTGGTTCCTGTTTTTGTGTATTTGGGGTCTCCACCAGTTCAGAAATTGAAAATCAAGGCATGGTGGAGATATTTAGTAACGTCAACAGATATTTCCATGTAAGGGTTAGTTTATGGGCCAGACTATATTGGGATATGAGGTTTGATCCATATGGCCCAGCTCCGAACTAGTGTTAGCTACAGTGCCAGCACAGTTTAGTGATGTTCTCTGTTTGAGTGTTACAGGAGGACTTATGATGGCATTGTGTTAATTTCCATGAGGGCAAAAGTGTACATGTTTGAGTGGTAAAGGGGAACATTATCACAATTTCTGAAGGGTTAAAAGCAATAAAAATCAGTTCCCAGTGGCTTATTTTATTTTTCAAAGTTTTTCTAAAAATTTTACCCATCACGCAATATCCCAAAACACGCCTTCAGAGTGCCTGATTTTAACCGTCGTTATATTCACCCGTCCATAATCCTGTGACGTCACAGCGCAATCACACAGAAACAAACATGGCGGATAGCACAGAAAGGTATAGCAAAATTAGCTCGGATTCAGACTTCGATTTCAGCGCCGTCAGCGATTCAACAGATTACGCATGTATTGAAACGGATGGTTGGAGTGTGGAGGCAGTTAGCGAAAACGAAATTGAAGAAGAAACTGAAGCTATTGAGCCATATCACGACAGACAGCGGCACGGGAGGAAGCGAAGACGAATTCGGCGATAGCCTTCTAACCAACAATTGGTATGTGTTTGTTTGGCATTGAATGTGGGTGGAGGGAAAGGCTGGATGCAAATATAGCTACAAATGAGGCATAATGATGCAATATGTACATACAACTAGCCTAAATAGTATGTTAGCATTGATTAGCTTGCAGTCATGCCGTGACCAAATATGTCTGATTAGCACACTGTCAATAACATCAACAAAACTCACCTTTGTGCATTCATGCACAACCTTATAAGTTTGGTGGACAAAATGAGACAGAAAAAGAAGTGGCATAAATCATATCCAGGGGGTATACCTCGCTCGTCTGCGGGAAGAGACTGCCGTCGTCCCTGAATAGCTCGCACTCGGGCAGATTCAGTGGTGGTCTATTTTCCAATATTGCAGATTTTGTTGACTTTATCATTGGAAATGCATCTGCTTTGAGTGTCGCAGGATATCCACACATTCTTGTGTGGATATTGGAAACATAACACAGCTGATTTGACTTGGTGCGTGTAATAAGATTGACAAAATGGCGGATTGCTTCATGTTGTGACGTCACGGGTGAAAGGTCATCGCTCGACAGGCTATCAATTGAAAGGCGTTTAAATTGCCAAATTCACACTTTTAGAGTTCAGAAATCGGTTAAAAAAACATATGGTCTTTTTTCTGCAACATGAAGGTATATATTTACGCTTACATAGGTCTGGTGATAATGTTCCCCGTTAATAATGGCATTGTGATATTTAAGATCATTCATATTGCTATAAAAAAATTATGTGCTATAAAAAACATGTTACTAATACTTTTCATTTAGTAGAATGAACTAAATGGCTAATTCTAATCAGTAGCATGTCTAAGGCATATCCAGTGTAACTTAGACCTGAGCTTGATTGGACCCTACCTGTGAATGATTAGTCAAATCTCTGTCATGGATTGTAAAGTATTACTGATAAGACTGACATGTACATGCCTGCTGTAAACAAACCTCCATAGGAAAAATGGTAGTTTAGCAGAACTAACTTCAGTTTTATGAAGTAAGATAAAGATTAAAGAAATGTAAACTATCATAAGCAAGTGATCGCCAACCTGGAGGCTCTGTGGTGTGAGTTGATGTGTCTTTATCCAGGCCAGCCAAAGCCTGAGGGTCTTCAGGTACTTTAAATGGTGACGCCATAGCTGACATTTTGGCCATTGCCATCATAGGTCCTTCCCTGTAAAATACACATAGTCACAATTTTAATTCAAAATCTTCATTGATTTATATTAAAGACCCCTTTTCCATTTTTTTAGCATTAACTTATGGCCAGTGATGGACGTTACTTTGTTTTTCCAGGCAAAGGAAAGAAGAAAGTGAGTGTGCTGTAAAGAAGAAAGAAATTAAAGAAAGAGATCATCAAGAACATGTGTTTAGCTATCACACTTGGTCAAGCAGTTGGAGTGTAGAACTGCTGGTCTGCACCATACTGAAGCAAAATAAGTCCATAACGCCCGCCAAGGATGTCAAAACCATATCTAAACATTTATCCATGAAAATATGGAGAAGCTGCTGATGGTGTGTTTGACAGTGAAGCAGCTGGAAGGTAATACTACTGCCTAAAACTACTGTAATTGTTTGTACAACACTTAATTGTACTGTTTTATCATACTATATTTTACATGATATAAATATGCTGTTTCATAAGGGGCAAGCACCAATTGAAAAGATTTGCAATTAATTTCATCGCTCATTCGGTTATTTGACAATAAAAAGTTCATAAAATGTTTTTTGAGGTAAGAGCTGGTTTATTCTTTTACTCATTTAACCGAACAAACTAATTTACACAGTTACCACAGTTACTAATACATTTAATTGAATTTTATACATACAGTATATATATAAATATATATATATATATATATATATATACACATACAGTATATATATAAATATATGTATATATATATATATATATATATGTATATATCCATCCATCCATCTTCTTCCGCTTATCCGCGGTCGGGTTGCGGGGGCAACAGCCTAAGCAGGGAAACCCGGACTTCCCTCTCCCCAGCCACTTCGTCTAGCTCTTCCCGGGGGATCCCGAGGCGTTCCCAGGCCAGCCGGGAGACAGTCTTCCCAACGTGTCCTGGGTCTTCCCCGTGGCCTCCTACCGGTTGGACTTGCCTCCTACTGGTTGGACATGCCCTAAACACGCATATGTGTATATATATATATATATATATATATATATATATATATATATATATATATATATACTGTGCGTGTGTGTGTATATATATATATATATATATATATATACACACACACGCACAGTAGATATATAGTATATATGTGCAGTATGTAAATACATATATACACTATATTGCCAAAAGTATTTGGCCACCCATCCAAATGAACAGAATCAGGTGTCCTAATCACTTGGTCTGGTGTATAAAATCAAGAACTTAGGCATGGAGACTGTTTCTACAAATATTTGTGAAAGAATGGGCCGCTCTCAGTAAATTCCAGCGTGGAACTGTAATAGGATGCCACCTGTGTAACAAATCCAGTCCTGAAATTTCCTCGTTCCTAAATATTACAAAGTCAATTTTGTTATAAGAAAAATGAAGAGTTTGGGAACAACAGCAAGTCAGCCACCAACTGACAGAGAGGGATGAAGCGCATAGCACAAAGACTTTCTGCACAGTCAGTTGCTACAGAGCTCCAAACTTCATGTGACCTTCCAATTAGCCCGCGTACAGTACGCAGAGAGCTTCATGGAATGGGTTTCCATGGCCGAGGAACTATAT
>NC_084617.1:42844911-42884911 GCF_033978795.1 Nerophis ophidion
TTTACAGCAGGGGTTCTTCACCTTTTTGAACTCAGGGGCCCAACTTTTCCACTACAGAAGGGCCCACTTAGATATTAACACTGATTTAATATTTTTACTCTTGATTTCTAATTGTATTCTCTAATTATATCTAACATTCAATTTAACAGAATAGACCTTGTGAAATTATATAGCGCATGTGTAATCACTAAGATTCTTATCACTTACAAAAGTGAATATAATAATCACATTTACTATTAAAAAAAGGACTCAAAAAAACTCTGAAAAATAAATGTACATGCAATCACAGAATTATTACTAATTTAGTAGTAAAAATTAAGGTGCAAATGGAAATACAGCATCACTACTTTAGTCATAAATTTTGCCCTTGAGAAACTTCTCTAGGACTTTAGCTCCAGACTTCCGTTTGTTTGAGATTGTCATTACTGCATTACTACTGCAAGTGCATTACAGCTAAGGATCGCTGTGGCCCATATGGACACAAGTTGAGAAACACATCTTTTTTGGTTTAGAGTATTAAGAACTGTATCTGCCTGTGCATAAAAAACAGCTCCCAAACGGACGGCTCACCACTGTGAATCGGTTCTCAACATTCACTTAAGAGAGCTGTTCTAAAGACTTTGATTCGTTTGCAAACGTCACATCTCCAGACAGGAGGTAGAAAACGATATCAAATGGAATTTTAAAACTAAAATAAAGAGGACTTTTACGAAAAAAGTAAAATAGCTTTCTGGGAAAGGACAGGCGCATGGACGACTTACACAAACCATAACGCCACGTTATGGTTTACAGTTTTACCTAAAAAAGGGAAGTATTTCAGCCATTGTAAACTATTCTCTTATTTTTGGTGCTATTATATTAATGAGCAAATTGTATAAACCCTGATCAGAGCACAAAAAGTTAGTTTAGAAGACATATTTCTGTCCAGGTATGACGTACATGAATTATTTACCGAGACAACAAATGTGCACCAGGAGCAGCATTCATGAAGTACAGTAAACATGTGTTTAGTGACAAAAAATATTGGAGGGCTCAGATAAACCACCTTGCCACATAAACATTTGTTACTCGGTTAGAAAAAAACATGACGAGGTTAATACACACATAAAAAGCATATTACTCACGGTGTGTAACCACGCTTTGTCATGCAAAATTCTGTATTCACAAAAATAAATCATCACTCTTATTCAAACTTAAAGGAAAACTGCCTCTTCTTTGGGAGATTTTACCAATCCACAAGAACATATGTCTTTACTTTTTATGTGCGTTTGAAATGGCAAAAAACGGCGAGCATCAGGCGGTTAACATTACAGGTAATGGGTATTCTATAATTTTGCCTATAGCCCTTTAAAAATGGCCAACAACACATAATTTGCATACCGCGACCTGCATATTAACCAAGCCACAGCGACATTGTTATGTAGGAACTAACACAGAGGAACTACTTTTCTAACACAGTACCTCTTGGCTACTAGGAAGAGGTAAGCTAGCTACTGGACCTGCTGCTGAATTGCATTTAAGTCTGGAAAAGTTAATGCTACGTTTCACACATAAATACATTCATATACACATACATTACATACCATAAATACATACTTACATATCATGCATACATACATAACATACATATATATAATTCAATAAAATAATAACTAAACACACACACGCTCTCCTACAAAGTGAGTAAAAAAGATAAATACATAAATAAAATGTAATATACAAAACAATAATACAAATTAATAGTACAAAAACTACTAGGTTTTAAATCTTGCCTCATATGTGTATAATATAAGATTGTGGCAATAAGCAGAGAAGTTGGTCAACTTTGAAAATCCACCTGCTACGCTAAAAATCCAGAATGGATACTGGCTTGCAGCTTAGACCAGAGGACATTGCCAAATTAGCAAAATACTGTTAATGTTACATGACATGACCTGTTGCTAAATGGTTACAGCATGTATATAAAATCTTGTTGGAGGTTTTCGGATTATTTTTAGACTGCTTTATAGGCGGAATAGGTGACTTCCTGCATTGTTAGACGCCTTAAGCTAACAATTTTTCCCTATATAGAAGGCCCAGAAAAGGGAAAGACATGAGAGGGATGGTCTCACATAAGGATTGTGGATGATGGGCAAAATTCCCCAAAAAGTGCAGTTTTCCTTGAAGAAACAATTGAAAATAACAACATCAGCAGATGCCTGAAGCATTAACAAACAACACAAATCAAAAGTTCAATAGTGGCTGAAACATGTTTATTTATTTAGGAAAATGCTTCATGTATTAAGAAAGGAGTTAGATCAGTTTAAAGAAGTACAACTGGTGTAAAATCTGTTCAACTTAGTCTGGTTGTGTCACGGCCATTTTACATCTTAGAAAAAGGCAACAGATTGTTGGGGAGGTCCATCTAAAAGTAGGACATATTACCTGGAAGACAAAATACAGACACAAAATTGCACCTTTGAGCAAACACAGAGAACATCTTGGGTTGTTGACCAAATTCCATGAATATAATCAGTTTGTCAACAAGTCAGCTTCCTGGAAAATGTTCCTAAAACATGTTAAAGGCCGGTCTTTTATACAGTGGGGCAAAAAGTATTTAGTCAGCCACCGGTTGTGCAAGTTCTCCCACTTAAAATGATGACAGAGATCTGTAATTTTCATCATAGGTACACTTCAACTGTGAGGGACAGAAGGTAAAAAAAATCCAGGAATTCACATTGTAGGAATTTTAAATAATTTATTTGTAAATTATGGTGGAAAATAAGTATTTGGTCAACCATTCAAAGCTCTCACTGATGGAAGGAGGTTTTGGCTCAAAATCTCACGACACATGGCCCCATTCATTCTTTCCTTAACACGGATCAATCGTCCTGTCCCCTTAGCAGAAAAACAGCCCCAAAGCATGATGTTTCCACTCCCATGCTTCACAGTAGGTTTGGTGTTCTTGGGATGCAACTCAGTATTCTTCTTCCTCCAAACACGACGAGTTGAGTTCATACCAAAATGGATACATGGATGATACAGCAGAGGATTGGGAGAATGTCACGTGGTCAGATGAAACCAAAATAGAACTTTTTGGTATAAACTCAACTCGATACTAGATACTTATTTTCCACCATAATTTACAAATAAATTCTTTAAATTTTTTACAATGTGAAGTCCTGAATTTTTTTTGCACATTCTGTCTCTCACAGTTGAAGTGTACCTATGATGAAAATTACAGACCTCTGTCATCATTTTAAGTGGGAGAACTTGCACAATCGGGGGCTGACTAAATACTTTTTTGCCCCACTGTATGTACCATTTAGAAATATTGTTTCCACCCAGTAAATATATTGTTAAATATATTTTCTATTTCATTCACATTTTTTTATTGACAATATGACGAACAGCCGGTAAAGTTTAAGAAAAATGAATTAGTCATTTCACTCTTGATTTCAATCATATTCAATAATTATATCTTACATTCTTACAATTTATAACCTTGTCAAATTATATTAAAACCATGTGTTAATCACAAAAATGGTTATTTATTTAACAAAAAAACCTTAGGCTTAGGTCCGGCTGGTAATAAAAATAAGTACTGATCAAAATATTGCATAAGAAGGAACTCATAAAAAACTTAAAATTTAATGTATGTAAAATGATTTAGTGATAAAAAGAATGAATAATTAATATGTTTCTTAACTAAACTGTTAATAAAACTAAATTAAAATACAATTTCAACACCATTTTTTGCGCATAAGAAATTTCTCTATAATTTTACCTAGAGACTACTTCTGTTTGTTTGATATTGTCATTTCTGCCACAAGTGATGGAAAAGTGTATCACAACTGAGTACTGCTGCGGCCCATACGGATCATAGCTGAAAAACAGATATTTTTTGGCAGCCCTCTAGGAGGCGCTTGCAGACCAAAAATAGATAAGCTTAAAGGGGAACTGCACTTTGTTTTTGCAAATTTTGCCTATCGTTCACAATTATCATGAGAGCCAAGGTTCTAAAGATAATAAAACATGTTTGCAAGATGCAACTAATGAGAGTCACTATTGAAGCAGTTAAAGCCCTCTAAAAAACATTCAAAACCCTTTTGTATACATTTTGTATGCAGACTGCAAGAGTATATATATATATATATATATATATATATATATATATATATATATATATATATATATATATATATATATATATATATATATATATATATATATATATATATATATACATATATATATATATACCCAGTGGGCACCCGTCCTTAGTTCAACGTCGAGGTGAGGTTGAAATTACGTCGCGACGTCACTCAACCATATCCCGACCAAATCACAACCAAATGACCCCACCACACCATATGTTGCAAATCTGGTTTGTTTTCATCATTGGGGGACATCGTCTTTTCAACGTGTACAATTCAACTTGGCAAACATTCTGCGCGCATCGGCCATTTGCGACAGTTTTCAACGAAACCCCTGCTTGATGGCAGCGTGAACTAAAAGCCAAGCTTGTGCTGATGTACTTCCTTTCCAGTCCAGCAAGCAAGACTATGAGCGAAGATTTGAATTGGAAATCGAACTATTTCACTGCAAAGAAAACCATCAACGTCCATAAAGATTCAGGTTTGTAACTTGAGATAATACTGGTTAATTATATCGATATAATTTTGGGCCTTTCACAAGAGGGTTGCAGGAAAACGTTTATTTTGACTGTATAAACTGGACCTGAGCAAACTTTTTTTTTCTCCCCAAGCAGACAACAATTTTTTTCCCCACCTGCCCAAAAGCAAACAATTGTTTTTCCAGGCTAACACAAAACAAACAATTTTTTTGGTTCTGTACCCATTGTCTTTTACAGCCGCGGCAGTCACTGTATTAATTTACTTCCTCTTGATTTTGATCCTCAAAACACTCGTCTGGATGGCAGTTAGGTTTTTCTGGCTCATTTTAATGTTTATTTAAAATGTTGCCAGTTTATTTTAAGTACAGGTACTTTTTAATTAGTTTGACTTGTTAGCAAGGCTTTGTCTCAAAAGGAAAGTCCACGGGTCGCCCATAAAAGGATCCATGTAATATTAAATGCTATGATCTTTACTTATTTTTTTATTTTACTGATAAGGCCAGTACTGCTATTACAAGAGCTTTTGTCAAGTATTGAAACTTCCAAATGGTTTCACTGTTGACCTGTTGGCCAACATGTATACTAAAATATATGACAATAAAATATCCAGACAGATTTTGTTGAAAGATGTTTTATGATTGACACTAAAAGACTGCACGGAGCGCAGACATTTTTGGGGGGTACAAAGTTGTTTCTCTTGGCACAAGAAGGCAACAAACTTTTTTTTTTTGCAGAGCTTACCGGAGCAATTTTTTTTTTTTTCTATATATATATACGTCAGGAGAACAAACTATTTATTTTTCAGTTTTTGCTAAACAATCTCTTTTTTTCCAAAAAAAAAATATACCCTCCCCCACGTTTCATCTGGTCCGCCCCTAAGTCTATGTACATGTACCACTACCGGTAATTGAAGCAGAACGTTAATGCAAGGCAATGTACCAATGATTTCAGTTTATGCATATGGAACGACACAGTACACTTGCTATGATACCAAAAAGGATATTTTTTTTATAAAACTGTCCTTCCATGTGCAGAAATTGGAGACAGTGGAGGAACTACTCGACCTTGACGAGTTGATAAAAACTCAACCAAGCAAGAAAGATTTGCTGGTAAGTAATTATAACATTATAATTGTGTAGCTGTTTTTACATCAGAAATATTATTGTATTTAGGTAGAAATTTCAGGTTATGAAATCGTGTAGATAAAACAGGTGTAAATAAAACAGGCCCTATACTTGAATGTATGTATGTGTTTGCCAGCCCCTTCCCCCAGTGTACGCTAAACACATTCTCTTGTATATTTGCAGACAGGTATTTTCCTCTTTCTCTTTATATATATTAAAAATAGGCGATGTAAGACCCAAATTCTCATCTATGAGTGCTAGATCGGGAATTATAATAATGCAAAATTCCGTACTTTTTGGCCTGCATGTTTGACTTGCGTGTTCAATTTCAGGCTCATGACAAATGAATTAATGTCCAATCTGAACATGAAGGGGAAAGGGGGAAAAAAATAGCTTTGCCGAGACGAAGCTGTTGGATTTAGTCACAGGTGAGTTTGTGTGTGTGTTTAATAATTACATTAACTTGATTGGGGTAAATCACATGCACCCTTAATTAATTTGTATTCTTTTTGCCTATTTACAGCTAGTGTCTTGGATACCCAGAAGGGGACCGAAACGATGGTCCATGATGCCATAAAAAATAAACTGAAATATCCCCCTGGACGGAAGGGAGGAATAGGATGGGCATCACAGGCTAAATAAATAATTATATCGATTGACATTCTCCATTTTCTTTGTACTTAATTTTAATTGTGCATTAACAGGATTCAGCCTGGAGCTATATATGCACTATGTTTTGTTGTCTTTATATATTTATATATTGGTTGATATTACGTTGATAATTGGTTGGTTGATCTTAGGTAGAAACTGAAAGTTGAATCAACGTTGAAACATTGACGTTGATTCAACGTCGGTATTTAAACGTTGATCCAACTTTCATTTTCAACCCAAATCCAACGTTATTTCAAACGGGAAAGTAACGTTGTTTCAACGTTGATTAAACGTCTCTGTTAGGTAGAAACTGAAAGTTGAATCAACGTTGAAACATTGACGTTGATTCAACGTCTGTATTTAAACGTTGATCCAACTTTCATTTTCAACCCTAATCGAACGTTGTTTCAACACGGGAAAGTAACGTTGTTTCAACGTTAATTAAACGTCTCTGTGCCCACTGGGTATATATAATGTGGTAACAGACACCTTCATAACAATATGTACCGTATTTTCCGCACTATAAGGCGCACCTAAAAACCTCAAATTTTCTCAAAAGCTGATAGTGCGCCTTATAATCCGGTGCGACTTGCATATATAGACCAATACTGAGCTAAAACAGGTCTCGCAACTACGGTAAGCAGCCACCGACTTAATTTTCCCCCTTAGAAGAAGAAGCGCGCGGTGCATCCCGGGATATATGACTGCGGGAGGTGTGCCGTTTCTGGGTGTTTATGTAAAGACCCCAAAATGGCTCCTGTTAAGAGACTCGCTTACGACGCAGAGTTTAAACTCAAGGCGATCAGTCACACAGTAGAACACGGGAATAGAGCAGCAGCGAGATAATTTAACATTAACAGCAGCGACACTGACTCGTTTAATGACGACTTCGACGAGACGGGCAAGTTGGATGTCGTATTCGCCCAACTGTTTAATTCGGACACTGAAGAAGAAAAATTTGAGGGATTCGTGGATGAGGAATAACTTAAAGTGAGCTCTACATGGTTTTTTTGTATGTTGTGTTGTGTGACATTATCGTTTGAGCAACGTTGAGTTATTGATATATTATTGCTTTGCACTATTTCGAATGTTACTATATTGTGATTGCACTAACGTTTAATTTACCGTAACAGTATCAGACTGTTTTTTACGTATTTATTGAATCGGGGTAAATAATAAAACAGTTGTTTATTCATTTTGGGAGTGAACGGAGTAGTCAGAACGCTGGTTTGTAATCTATCAATAAAGTTTGACTGACCTATCTGACTGTTTTGTTGACATTCCCTTTAGCGCAGCTCCATCTAAAGGATGCATAACGTAACCCCAGCCTCTACTGTAGCATCTATTCTATGCGACTTATAATGCGGTGGGCCTTATATATGAACAAAGTTTTAAAATAGGCCATTCATTGAAGGTGCGCCTTATAATCCGGTGCACCTTATAGTGCGGAAAATACGGTAATATGTTTTACATACAAACTGCAAGTATATATATAATGTAGTAACTGACACCCTCATAACAATATGTTATATGTTTAATACACACACTGCAAGTGTATATATATAATGTAGTAACAGACACCTTCATAACAATATGTTATATGTTTAATATACAAACTGCAAGTAGATATATAATGTAGTAACAAACACCTTCATGACAATATGTTATATGTTTAATACACACACTGCAAGTGTATATATATATATATATATATAATGTAGTAACAGACACCTTAATAACAATATGTAATATGTTTTATATACACACTCCAAGTATATATATAATATAGTAACAAACACCTTCATAACAACATGTAATATGTACAATATACACAATTCAAGTTTATATATAATGTAGTAACAGACACCTTCATAACAATGTGTAATATAAATAATATTTACCATATTTTGGTAATTTTAAGCAATGCCGGAACTTATTTTCCCAGCGCATTTATTTTGTTTCCATAGCAGGGCACTTCAGACTTCCGGCAACAAATAAGTACTTTTGATTCTGGAAAAAAAGAGTGTGTGTTCTAAACATGCCAGATTTGGTAATAGATGCCTATTTTTGGACAAATGAGGATTACCAACCTTATCTTTTTGAAGCTGAATATACAGAGGATGAACTACTGCTTATAGAAGCGAGCACAAAGAGAAAGTGAAACGGAGCAGAAATAAGCGAGAGAGTCAGGTCCGCGTGACTTGGTCACGGTGTAAATGTGGAACTTGGAGCAATGATGTCGACTTAAATGGAGTGCTTACCCAAAACAAACAGAAAGAACGGCCCCGGCCAGTTGGGCCAGCTTAACGGCTCACCTCTTGCCATAGCTAGCTCTCGGCTAATACAGTAGCATGCAGATGTCTTACTACAGTGGAAAAATAGTTCCTCTGTGTTCGCTATTACAATAACAAAGTTACTATGTCTTGGTTATTATACAGGTTAAGAAACGTAAATGAAGCATTGTTGGCGGATGCATTTACAAAGTGAAGAGATTTCTCCCATTAGCTGCACTGCCATCTACTTAAAACAAGACGATTATTATAAATTAGAATGCGAAAAAAAAACATTGTCTTCTTGACTCTTATAAGGATTGTGAACAAAAACATTTGGCAAAATTCCAAAAAGAGTGCAGTTCCCCTTAAAGAAACACTGTTATATTGCATTTTATTTTTTTCATTGTGTCCATCTGTCGGCAGCGTTACTCAGAAACAGTTATAAATGTAAAGTAGACATAAAATTGTAGAAAAAGCACTATAATGATTTGTGCATTTTGTAAATTGAATTATATTTGAATGTTGCTATTGCATGTTCATCACATGTCTTTAGGAACAATCCATGATGTTTTGGAGCAGATCCAAATCATAATGTACAGTACTACACTAAACTTAGTACACCCATCAAACATAAGCAACCAACATTACTACAGCATATCATAGCATAAAAATGAAATCAAATACAAAATGTAAAATCTCCTTTTTGGGTCAACTTCTACCCCACAAGGTTTTACAAAACCCAACATGATGTATTGGCATGGTCCTGCTGACAGAGGCTCACTGGTAAATATATTAGGACAGGAAGTAATATATTTCGGTTTACTCACCATCATTATCAGAGTCAGAATCTGCAAGAGGGGGAATGCGGACAAGAATATGGCGGCGGTCTCTTTGAACCACGAGTTGCAGCTTTCCTTTAGACTTCTCTATCAGTTTCCCAGCATCGTGCAGAGAAAGATTTTCCGTCACTGTTCCATTGATCTGCAACAACACACATTATCTAGCAATTTAAAACCATTAACTCTTGACTATTTTTACTGGGAAATTATATATTATGTGAAAAAGTTAAGTATTTCATCCTTTGATGATTTAGGAGGTTTAGTCCTTAGCTTAACTTGTTGGTGGGGTAATAAATACCAATTCACTTTTTTGTCTCTCTGTTACAGCACACCTACCATAATTATTTTGAGGTGTTCATGTCTTAGTAAGGGGATGAACTAGGAATCAAACCGTTAATTTCCCAGCTGTAAATGAATTCAAATTAAATTGTGTAACTGCTCTGTGCACCTTAAGTATGATGTCTCCCTCTTGCAGGTTGCCATCCTTAGCAGCAAGACCTGTGCTACTCATCTGTTTGATGAAGATCTGACTGCCAAGACGTAAACCATACTCTGCGAAAACACAAATTAAAATACATGAGTGGAAAAACATCAAGCTAAAAACTGATCAAAAAGATCAACATGAGCACATGAGTACTTCAAGTATCTGTCACTTGCAAAATCAATCAAGTGAACAGCTTGAGTGTAAACATACATTTTAAACATATCAAGTTGCTGATAAGCAATATATATTGTAAAAATATATATTTTAATCAGAAGACTGAAGAGAAATACATTTAAAAAATGTAAGTCATCACAACATACTAGGGATGTAACAATATGAACATTTGATATCAGTTATTCTTATCAAAATTATCAGTTATTATCATCATGGTATTGTTGAATAAATCAATCAATCAATCAATGTTTATTTATATAGCCCTAAATCACAAGTGTCTCAAAGGGCTGCAAAATGGGTTGTACTTGTATAGCGCTTTTCCACCTTCAAGGTACTCAAAAGCGCTTTGACACTACTTCCACATTTACCCATTCACACACACATCCACACACTGATGGAGGGAGCTGCCATGCAAGGCGCTAACCAGCACCCATCAGGAGCAAGGGTGAAGTGTCTTGCTCAGGACACAACGGACGTGACGAGGTTGGTACTAGGTGGGGATTGAACCAGAGACCCACGGGTTGCGCACAGCCACTCTCCCACTGCGCCACGCCGTCCCTAAAAAAAGCCACAACAACATCCTCGGTTCAGAGCCCACATAAGGGCAAGGAAAAACTCACAAACGAGTGGGATGTCAATGTGAACGACTATGAGAAACCTTGGAGAGGACCGCAGGACCCCCAGGGGGAGACTGGATGCAATGGACGTCGAGTGGGTCTAACATAATATTATGAAAGTCCAGTCCAAAGTTGATCTAACATAATAGTGAGAGTCCAGTCCAAAATGTATACAAAATGTCCTCAAAAAGTACTTGTACAAACAACTTAACACTATAACACAAACTTTCTAAGCAGAAGACATAAGCACTTTGAGTTGCCTTGTGTACAAATATACAAACCCCTTTTCCATATGAGTTAGATGTAAATATAAATGGAATACAATGATTTGCAAATCCTTTTCAACCCATATTCAATTGAATGCACTACAAAGACAACATATTTGATGTTTAAACTCATAAACTTTAATTTTTTTTTTCAAAATATATTTAACTTAGAATTTCATGGCTGCAACATGTGCCAAAGTAGTTTTGAAAGGGCACTGTATTACATCACCTTTTCTTTTAACAACACTCAATAAATGTTTGGGAACTGAGGAAACTAATTGTTGAAGATTTGAAAGTGTAATTATTTCCCATTCTTGTTTTATGTAGAGCTTCAGTTGTTCAACAGTCCGGGGTCTTTTTACGCTTCATAATAAGCCACACATTTTCGATGGGAGACAGGTCTGGACTGCAGGCGGGCCAGGAAAGTACCCGCACTCATTTTTTACGAAGTCACGCTGTTGTAACACGTGCTGAATGTGGTTTGGCATTGTCTTGCTGAAATAAGCAGGGGCGTCCATGAAAAAGACGGCACTTAGATGGCAGCATATGTTGCTCCAAAACCTGTATGTACCTTTCAGCACTAATGGTGCCTTCACAGATGTGTAAGTTACACATGCCTTGGGCACTAATGCACCCCCATACCATCACAGATGCTGGCTTTTGAACTTTGCGTCGATAACAGTCTGGATAGTTCGCTTCCCCTTTGGTCCGGATGACACGATGTCGAATATTCCCAAAAACAATTTGAAATGTGGACTTGTCAGACCACAGAACACTTTTCCACTTTGCATCAGTCCATCTTAGATGATCTCGGGCCCAGAGAAGCTGGCGGCATTTCTGGATGTTGTTGATAAATGGTTTTCGCTTTGCATAGTAGAGCTTTAACTTGCACTTACAGATGTAGCGACAAACTGTATTGAGTGACAGTGGTTTTCTGAAGTGTTCCTGAGTCCATGTAGTGATATCCTTTAGAGATTGATGTCCGTTTTTGATACAGTGCCGTCTGAGGGATCGAAGGTCACGGTCATTCAATGTTGGTTTCCGACCATGCCGCTTGATGATATTATAGACCGTAGATGTTGAAATCCATAAATTTCTCGCAATTGCACTTTGAGAAATGTTGTTCTTAAACTGTTTGACTATTTGCTCACGCAGTTGTGAACAAAAGGGTGTACCTCGCCCCATCCTTTCTTGGAAAGCTGTTTTTATACCCAATCATGGCACCCACCTTTTCCCAATTAGTCTGCACACCTCCTTAGAGCAGTGGTTCTTAAATGGGGGTACGCGTACCCCTGGGGGTACTTGAAGGTATGCCAAAGGGTACGTGAGATTTCTTTAAAATATTCTAAAAATAGCAATAATTAAAAAATCCTTTATCAATATATTTATTGAATAATACTTCAACAAAATATGAATGTAAGTTCATAAACTGTGAAAAGAAATGCAACAATGCAATATTCAGTGTTGACAGCTAGATTTTTTGTGGACATGTTCCATAAATATTGAAGAATTTTTTTGTGAAGAAATGTTTAGAATTAAGTTGATGAATCCAGATCGATCTCTATTACAATCCCTAAAGAGGGCACTTTAAGTTGATGATTACTTCTATGTGTAGAAATCTTTATTTATAATTGAATCACTTGTTTATTTTTCAACAACTTTTTAGTTATTTTTATATCTTTTTTTCCAAATAGTTCAGGAAAGACCACTACAAATGAGCAATAGTTTGCACTGTTATACAATTTAATATATCAGAAACTGATGACATAGTGCTGTATTTGACTTCTTTATCTCTTTTTTTCAACCAAAAATGCTTTGCTCTGATTAGGGGGTAGTTGAATTAAAATAAATGTTCACAGGAGGTGCCTTAGAGATAGGGTGGTTGTAAGACCCACTGTATTCCCCATGGCCTCCTTCCGGTCGGACCTGCCCTAAACACCCCCCAGCCAGATGCCAGAACCGCCTGATTTGGCACCTCTTAATGCAGAGGGGCACTCTTTCCCAATGACAGCGCTTCTCTCTCTTAGGGAGGACCCTGCCACCCAACAGAGGGAACGCAATCATTTTGGCCACTTTATGTCATAACATCATTGATAACTGATTTGACTACAAAATACTTCTGACTTCTGAAACATTAACTTTTACAGTAGAACCTCGATTTACGAACTTAATTAATTGGTTCTTGATCATGGTTTGTAATTATAAAAGTCTGTAAAGTGAAGAAGCGTTTCTATTTAGAAACAATGTCTATTTACGAACTTAATTGGTTCTTGAACATGGTTCGTATTTAGAGACATTTGTATAGTGAAGCAGAGTTTCCATTTAGAAACCATGTCGATTTACGAACTTAAATGGTTCTTGAACATGGTTCGTATTAGAGACGTTTTATGGTGAAGCAGAGTTTCCATTTAGAAGCCATGTCGATTTACAAACTTAATTGTTTCTTGAACATGGCTCGCAATTAGAAAAGTTTGTATAGTGAAGCCGAGTTTCTATTTAAAAACAATGTAAATATGACTAACAACTTCCAACCTTGACAAGAGTCCATATTTTAGTGAATGTTTGTACACTTTGAACACAATATAAAGTACTGTATATCAAACAATGTAACAATGGGGTGATGGATCAACGTTCTATGTAATAAAAAGTAAAAACGACAACAAGCTAGTGGGATACTGTCTTCCTCTCCGCTATGATATTCTGATCTGGAATCTTTTCACAGAGAAGATCGGCTTCATCGCAATTACAACTTGATGTGATTACTTACTGTGCTGTGGTCATGCTTGTGAGTGCCAGGTGTGTGTACTCCCCGCAAATATATATATATATATATATATATATATTTTTTTTTACTCCAAAGGAATTCACTCCTTTCAATGCTAAGTTTTTGGGACTCGTATTGAGTTAGCAAAATGGCCAAAACCTGTGAAAAAGTGAAAAAATTAAGAAGAGGCACACATGCTGAACTGTTAAGATGTGACTTCCACTTTCACAAGTTATTTGGAAGGCTCCGCCTCCCCAACAATGTTTCTCCCTGCTTTCTTGCCTGCAGGTACATGAATAAAGTGTTCATCCACAGACACATGGTTCGCACACAGACGCATATTTGGCCCGATGTAAAAGTTTGTAAATCGAAAAGTTCTCAAAAAGAAGGGGTTTGTAAATCGAGATTCCACTGCAATTACATAAAGTGATGGAAAGTCCATGGTTCTTGGCTTTAATACCAACACGAGTGTGAGTGGGTGCAAGACGCCAAAAGGAAAGGTGAAATTACAGACGGACAACTCTTTTTACAAGTTCAGATCGCTGCACGGAAGGACAACGTTTACATGGCAGAAGTGTCGCAAAAGTCATGTGTAAAAATACTGTCAGGTTTCCTGCTTCATACATATCTGATTACACACACACACATTTTTGTACGCACACAAAACTTTTAGTATGCACACAGATTGGATTACAGGCATACACAAATAGGATTAGAAGACAGCCAATCGAAGTTTCTTATTTCACACAAATCCGAATACAGACAGACACACTTCTATTACACACACATCAAAATGCGGACAGACAGATTTTTTTTACTCACAGACAGATTAAAATACGGACAAACAACTTAAAACACAGACACACATTGAGATAGACACATATATTAGTACACAAATCATGAACCTGATTACAGATGGACAGATTGAGACATGCATTTACAAATAATTTTGCTCCAATATTTTACCTTCATTGGGTCTGTTCTTCACCAGCATGACATTGACAGGTTTCTCTAGGGGCTCCAACTCCCTTGAAGTAGGGGATGGAGGACTGTCATGTAGCTGATCCCTGCTCCTGTACTGTCCTCTTTTTCCTCCACCACCTTCTCCTCTTTCATATTTGTCCTCCATACTGTATCTGCTTCCAGGGCTTCGTCCTCGGCTGTCATATCGCTGACGTTCGGTGCTGGTGTTCTGAGTTAGTCCTCGACTTCCCTCCCTCCTGTATCTGTCAGGGCTGGGTGAGGATCTCTCTCGGCTCCCGCCACGGCTCCTTCCCCTCTGGTTATAGTCCCGGCCTCCTCTGTGTTCAGGCTCCAGGTAAGCTATGCTTTCAGAGGTTTGGCCTTCATCGTGGTACCAACCATTGTCATGGTCTGCATCGTAATAGTGTGTAGATGGAGCATAATCCTGGCTGTCCCTGTCTGGCGAAGGCGGCTGCTTTAGAGAGTGAATCGCAACCTTACGAGGTCTCTTCACTGTCTGACAAAGGAGAAAGATGACAAAGCACCTCAGTTAAAACTTTTGGAACTTGAGCCATTCCTTCAAGTAGAAGTAGCGTGGAAAAAAAAGTTGCCTTTATTTTGAAGCTATTATCATATATAGCTGATATATGACACCTAAAAACTTCTAAAGTTTGCGAAAAAATAGATATGATCAAAATGTTATCAATCTCACAGTGATTCCCGATACATTTTGAGAAAAAATGAGGAAGGCAGACATGTCATCAAGTGAGATAGTGGTAGATAGATCCCAAAGTCTGAAACAATCCCCCTCTTCATGTGAGACCGACCCTTACTTTGGCTATTTTTAAGACCCTTCTTAGAACCCATTTTTACTCACTGGCTTTTAACCGAGCATGATACTTTGAACTGTTTAAACTGTTTTTAACTTTTTAAAGGCCTTTTTTTTATCTAACAAATAGTTTTTAAGATCATTTTCATCGGCTCTTTTTGTGTGTATAATATGTATTTTACCTCTGTTTTAAATGACATATTTTAGTCTGTATTTCACTGCTTTTGGTGTTTACTTGTTTGTGGTGTGAAGCCCTTTGTTTTTAAACTGTGGTTGTTTTTAAAGGGCTTTAAAAATAAAGTTGGTATGGTGTGCTATCCTATAATCTACAATAACTTTGACAAGCAGAGACGCGATAATGCAGGAGCAGCAGGAAAACAATGCCAACTCACAGTAAAGGCAGCAGAGGGCTACTTCACTGGCTGTATCACTTCGCCACTAAGAAAATACGTTTTTCTGTGTTAGCGCTTATAATAACCACATTACTAATATTTAGTTAATATTCAGGTCACGAGATGTATATAAAGTATTGTCAGCGGATTTTGGGAAGTTATTTAGAGGATTTTGTGGGCAAAATAGTGGGCCACCATTGACTCTATTGATAGACTTTTAATGTATTCATTTTTTTACGACTTAGAATGCATACAAAAAGAATACCATAAGTGTTCAGTCTTATACAGGTATTGTGAATGATAGCCCATCTCTCTGTAATTTTGTAATTTTTGCGTATTTCCAATATGACTGATCTGATGCTATGGTCAGAGTGCAGAAGCGTTCCTATTGTGACGTCAACCTCCGGACATAGACGAAGGTATTCGGAGCGCAGTATCCTTGCGGACTGTAAATACAATTGGATATGGTTTATTAGATACAATGAAACATAATTAGGCATATAAATTCAATTTGTGTTTCCACTCTACTGGTACTTTAAGGAACAATAGTCATTGTTATGACTATAACTGTATATTGAATTTTAAATTTGAATCAGTAAAAAGTACAATATACAGCAGGTCCAATCAACTAAATTATTTTGGGGGCCACATTTTCAAAAAGCTAAGGACCGAAGGGACAGACGTATCCCTTCACTATTATTCTTATTTTGAGAAACAGTGTCTTCTGTAATGGACATTTGTGTTACCTCTATTACTTCTATCAGAAAAATATAGCTTTGTTAATGCAAAACACAAGCAGAGGACGCTGACTCTCATTGGGGTAAAAGTAAATGCAGGGGTCTACCAAACCTACTGCAAAAAGACCAACTACAGAAAAGCTTGTAAAAGACCATCTATTTGACAGGGCTCTAGTGTTTCTTAACCATAGGACAGGCAACTCCTTGAGGGCCACCAAAAAACATTTGTTTCACAGCTGTGCGGTCCTCAGTTGTAATACACTTTTCCACCACAAAATCATCCATTTTTACATGGCAAAAAGTTGTTTCATACTCACTATTTTAGCCACTTTGCCACATTTACGGAGTGACTGCACAGCAAAGGAATGAGGCACATTGTCCATGGCAACTGAGTTGACTTGAATGACACGATCATTTTCACTGCAAACAACCAACAAATGGCAATGGTGAACAAGACATAGAAAACAACAGTCCTTTCACTCCTTTCATCAACTATGAGGATGTCTTAATGGGTTGATGCAATTGAACATAAAAACAGATTCAAAGCCTTGTTGCCCCTGACGAAACAATACTGCTTATGTTACTTGCCCTGCACACATAAATAAAAGGTACTGTATGGAAAATACTCACAAGAGCAATCCATCTGCAGGTCCAGCCTTTAGCACATCTGACACAATGATTGACGTCTCACCATTGTCCACATTTGGGTTGTCACGCCCACCTGACACCGCAATGCCAAAACCCATCTTTGAGTCCTATAAAAAAAGAAACAAAATCAAATATATGAATAAATGCCTAACAGCATGTAGGGTAAGCATGTAGGTTGTTCTTTACAGTAGTTTATTTTGTTTAATCTTATTTTGTTTTGTAGGTCTCACGATAGGTTTTGTTTTACTTATTTTGTTATTTTTCCAACAGTGGTTAATTGTTTTACTTCTTTTGTTTTTTATGTCATACATTAGTTCATTTTTTTAATCATTTTGTTCTTTATAACAGTAGTGATTGTTCAACTTATTTTATTCTGTATGTCTAACAGTAGTTAATTTTTAATTTTAGGTCTTCCATTGGTTTATATTTTAAACTTATTTTGTTCTTTGTTTTGCAGTACTTAAATGTTTTAACTTATTTTGTTTGTCTTATAGTAGTTATTTTTTTAACTTCTTTTGTTCTTTATGTCTTACAGTAGTTAATTTTTCTACTTATTTTGTTTGGTAGGTCATTCATTTTGTTTAACTTACTTTGTTCTAGGGCTGGGCGATAGGGCCTTTTTTTAATATCTCGATAATTTTTAGGCCATGACACGAAAAACGATATATATCTCGATATTTTGCCTTAGCCTTGATACTTAGAATCACATCAGTATGATGATTCTATGTCTCTACATTAAAACATTCTTGTTCATACTGCGTTAATGTATGCTCATTTTAAACTTTCATACAGAGAGGGAAATCACAACTAAGTCCACTCACCAAAACTGTATTTATTAAACAGTTATTAAGCAGTGGCACAAACATTCATGTAATTTCAAAACAGAAAGTGCAAGATTCTCAGAGACATTTTAAAACAAGCTATTAGTGCACTTTTGTGCATGATGTCACTAAGATGACATATCAAAACAACACTAAATTAAAATGCACTTTTTGTACAGAACGCCACTACAATAGTTTAAAACAAATAAAGTGGACTTTTGTGCATGATGTCACACAAGATATTTCAATAACTGTCAAATAAAAATGAGCTGCATAATAGGAAATCAAATAGTGTTCGTCCCTCGCTATGTGGTAGGTCCCTGCGGAAATTATCTCCTTTAGTTGTTGACTATTTTTTTCATACGGTGTTGATCTGGAAATGTTTGCCTTGGCATTTTGATGGTGTGGGCGTGTGGCACCGATTGGAGATGTTGACATGCGGAGTAAGAACACGTCATTCTCTAGCAGGTGAGTTTTCAAATGACGCTACATATTAGCAGTAATGCTATTTTTGGTAGCAACGCTTTTGCCCCACAATTGTCAAATTACGGTTGTCTGTTCGACATAATCCCACTTGAAGCCAAACCACCGCCCGACGATGGACCCCCTGCTGTTTTTCTTGGGAATTAATTCTTCCTTCATTTGTTACCAGATTCGCACCTTCTTTCTCTTATATTACCAATAGCATCACAGCTAATGTTACCCATGCTGCTACCGCTCTGCTCCGCGAGGGCGTATACGTACGTGACGTATGTAAGAAGGTGCGCTTGCTGTCTGTGAGAAGGAGAGACAAGATAGAGTGGGAAACACATGCAGTGTAATGCCAGCAGCTAAAAGCAACTGCGTGAGAACGAATACTCGAATATCACGATATAGTCATTTTCTATATCGCACGGAGACAAACCCGCGATATATCCATTTTATCGATATATCGCCTTTGTTCTTTGTGTTGTAGTAGTTAATTGTTTAACTTCTTTTGTTTTGTAGGTCCATCCATCCATCCATTTCCTACCGCTTATTTTTGTAGGTCTTACATCCTATTTCATTGTTAAGGTCTTAAAGTAGTTTATTTTTTAATTTATTTTGTTCTTCAGACATTACAGTAGGTCATTTTTTAACTTCCGAGACTTCAATCCATTAAGTTTTCAAAAGGTGAGGCAGACTTGTTTGGTGATGGCGCGTAAAAGAAAAGGTAAGTGAAAGGGAAAAGGAAAGTGAAATTAGACATCATAAAAGCGCTCAGTAGAGAACAACATGGCACACATTATGAAGGATACAGATTGTGGATCATGTGAAAGGATCTTGAACTATAAAAAGGATAGTACTACTGGTCTTCACGTGGTGTAGTGACCATTACTTTGAAGTTAGTGTGAGTCGGCCACACGGCATAAAAAACAGATGTCGCTGTATTATCAAGCCTTACTGTGAAGTTTGTTACTTGACTGACATACTGGACAGCCAGTCTGACATACAGTATATTTTTATCGCTGACACATGTACAATCACAAGTGCTACCGAGCTGGCCTCCAATGTATTTTTTCTAAAATCTGGAAAAGATATGAATTGAGTTGGGGAGCTAGTGGATTACATTGTTACATGTTACGTGCTGGTGTAGCTGGTTTTTTTTAATAAAAACACTGTGACCAAAAATATTTCACTTGTAATAAAAATGCAGTTTTTCAGCTTAAAGTATTTCCTGTCACCACTAATGCTGGGTTAGAACAATGCAGGTCATGAAGTTAGGTTTGTAACAATATAAAAAAAATGTATATCACGTGACAAAATAATCACAGATAACAATATTGGGACTGTTTTAATGAATCTGCTAAAAAGTACTTCTATACACACTGAAATCGTTTAACCAAATTGTATTTGAAAATGAATAAATAAGCAAACAGATAACACAATATATTTTCTCTGGCAGAAGAAACATTATGTTTTCCTGAATCAAGTCAATCAAGTGAGTGACAAATGAGTGATATGACATTGAAAAGCTTACAGTCAATAAACAAGAATCTGAGACCAAATTAAAAAAAAAAAAAGGCCAACATGTTATCAGAAATTTACCCGGAAGAAAACACAGGAAACTGACGTAATGTGATTTCAATGTAACCCCAAAAGGATGGACTAACAACCTCCAAAAATAATTAGTTCTTAAACAAGTTTCGAAAATCGAAAAGTTTGTATAGTGAGGCAAACAATGTACCGTATTTTCTGGACCATAAGGCGCCCTGCCGATGAATGGTCTATTTTTGATTTTTTTTCTCATACTATAAAAGGCGCACCGGATTATAGTGCGCATAAAAAGAGTCACAGTATTATTATTTTTCTAAATGTAAAAGACTTCCTTGTGGTCTACATAACATGTAATGGTGGTTCTTTGATCAAAATGTTGCATAGATTATATTTTACAGATCATCTTCAAGCCGCTTTCTGACAGTCACTTCAGGATGCGCCCTTTTGTGGGCGGTCTTATTTGAGTGGCTCACCTTAGGCAGCATCTTCTCCCGCCATCTTTGTTATAGCGGTGTAGCATGCAAGGACGGGAGTGGAAGTAGTGTCAAAAAATGGGGCTTACTATTTTAATGACATTCAGACTTTACTTAAATCATTAACGGAGCAGCATCTCCTCATTCGGAAACAACAACACCGGAAATTTTTCCCGTGAAAAAAACGTCCGAACGGAACTCTAATAACTCAAGTTCTTTGGGTGAATAATGTAAACTCACTGTGCCGGTATATTTTAGTGCTTTCCTGGCGAGTTTACAGACAGATATAAGTAAGAACTTTACATTACTTTATATAAGGCAGTTGGGATAGGCTCAAGCACCCCCGCGACCCCGGACAGGACAATCGTTAGAAAATGAATGGATGGATATATATTAAAAATGGCAACAGCGGAGAATGAATGCCACATAACAACAAGATAGAGAAAAAGAAAAAAGACTACGGTGTCCCCACGGACTACAAGGGCGGACTCGCACAATTTTTCAGGATTTATGCAGATCCCAAATACAGATCAGTAGATACAAGAAGGTAAGAAAAGTTGCTTTTGCATAATATTGCAAAACAAAACGCCGGATAATAATTCTTACCCTTATACATACACCAAAATACTCATGTTGAATCACATAAAACGGTGCAGCCTACACTTATCTCTTATGTTTGACTGCCATCTACTGGTCACAACCATCATTACACCATGTACCAAATAAAATTCCTTCGAGGTGGGTAAGCTCAACCAAACGTATTCCTTACATTAGGTGCACCGGGTTATAAGGCATACTGTGTAGTTTTTAGAGAAAAAAAGGAATTTAAGTGTGCCTTATCGTCCGGAAAATACAGTAAATATGAAACATGGGTTACAGCCTCGACAAGAGGCCCTAATTTAGTTAAAGTTTGTACACTTCAACACAATATAAAGAGCCATACAGTACTGTGTATCTAACAAACATAACAAGGAGGTGATGAATCTCTTTATTAACAAGTCAAAACAACAAGTTGAACTGTCCTCTGCATGCGCTGCTCGACCAACACACACACACACACACACACACACAATGTGATGATTTCACTACTATCAGTGTTTGCCTGTTTCTGACATTTGCCAATGTAAGTTCTAGAGCAGTGGTTTTCAACCTTTTTTTAGTGATGTACCCCCTGTGAACATTTTTTTAATTCAAGTACCCCCTAATCAGAGCATAGCATTTTTGGTTGAAAAAAAGAGATAAAAAAGTAAAATACAGCACTATGTCATCAGTTTCTGATTTAATAAAATGTATTACAGTGCAAAATATTGAATAGCAATCCAGCGATTGGCTGGAAACCGGTCTCGGGTGTAACTCGCCTCTCGCCTGAAGTCAGATGGGATCGGCTCCAGCTTCCCAGTGACCCTAATAAGGATAAGCAGTAATGGATGGATGAATGGAAAGTATAGATACCAATATAATTTTTTTTTTAAATTATAAATATTTGTTCTATTTACTGAAATAAAGCATTGATTTTACGGATCGACTTGTTTTAAAGGTCAGTATTTGAGATGTACTTCAAATATTATGTCAACCTTATCTAAATGGCAAGACCAAATTATAAAAGTCACAGTTTTTGGGTATGACTTTAGAACTGGAAATAGCAACACTTTTACTGAAAATGTAGGCCAATGTTTAAAATGGTTGTGTTTGCAGGAATAACTCACCCGCTGCAAAGATACCGTGTACTGCTCCCATACCATCTCTTCCATTCCTGAGCTCTGTTGGGGAACACATACAATATACACAATCAAGACAAGCGTTATGAGTAATCAAGCAGCATAAACCTAGAGAAAATGTAAGTATTTGTTTCTTGAACAGTACTGACGACTGGAACAAAGGAGCGAGTTAGATCACAGCACCAATTGACAATGTCGCGCTAACTGACAGAGTTGCAGCAAGATGAATCCACAACATAAACACAGATTAGGACACTGCAGTAAAAAAGGCAGGCACATTCACAAAGTCAACCATTAATGCTCAGAACTGGGGCTCGTGACCGAGTGGCTGTGGGAACCGACTTCTGTCAATAGTGGCAACACACACAACACACTAACAACTTGTTACACGCTATTGGACATTGAACCCAGCGTGTCCCACATAAACGTTTGTGTGAGTCCTGATGACATAAATAGAACAAACCATCTCTGGTCAACTGCTTCTCATGAGAGAGGTGGATGAGTGACAACTGAAGTGAAACGAAGGGAAGGAGGAATTAATTATAATGAAAGGATAGGGCTGGGCGATAGAACAACACTTTTTAGACCAGTTGATCTGCCGTTTCTTTTATTTTTCTCCTCTGTCCCACTGGAGGGGGTCCGGTCCGGTGGCGCCGAATGAGGTGCTGGCTGTCCTGAGTCGGGACCCTGGATGGACCGCTCGTCCAGAGCCGGGACCCAGGATGGACTGCTCGCCTGTGTATCGGCTGGGACATCTCTGCGCTGCTGATCCGCCTCCGCTTGGGGTGGTTTCCTGCTGGCTCCACTGTGGACCGGACTCTCTCTGCTGTGTTGGATCCCCTTTGGACTGGACTCTCATGGTTGTGTTGGATCCACTATGGATTGAAGTTTCACAGTATCATGTTAGACCCGCTCAACATCCATTGCTTTCGGTTCCCCTAGAGGAGGGGGGTTGCCCACATATGCGGTCCTCTCCAAGGTTTCTCATAGTCATCATTGTCACCGACGTCCCACTAGGTGTGATGTGAGCCCCACTGGGTGTGAGTTTTCCTTGCCCTTATGTGGGCTCTACCGAGGATGTCATTGTGGTTTGTGCAGCCCTTTGAGACACTAGTGATTTAGGGCTATAAAAAAATCATTGATTGATTGATTGATGTTTACTTAAGTAGTTTATTTAATAAATTATTATTTCCTCCCAGAAAAAGCTCTTAATTTATTTCTTGGAAAAATGTTCCATAAAAAGTGCAATTCATATCTGGTCTAAAAAAAACAACATTGTACAAATTTGAATGTTGATAACAGTAGGATACAGTGTATGCAAGGTGATTTCAAACTACTAGCTTTTGTTGAAACAAAAGAAAAACTTGCTATTTCAATTAACTCAGTCATTTGTATTCATTTGTTTCTTTAAAAAGTAGGGAAAATTCAGAAAAAAAATCATAAATACAATTTTACAGTCAGGCGGAGGCAGGGTACACCCTGGAGAAGTCACCACCTCATGGCAGGGCCAACACAGATAGACAACATTCACACACTCGGGACTATTTAGTGTTGCTAACATTAGCTGGGTAAAAAAAACAAATTCAACCTTCCCTAAAATTTCCATGGAATAATACCCAGGAATCAGGTGGAACTTTTAAGATAACTTTGAACTTTGATTGATGGAACAAACTCAGCCAGTAAGTAGAAGAGAGGAAGAGAAGCAATTAGAAGTGAATAGACGAATACACTCAGTGAAACTCTGAGTCGTGACTCAAAAGTAATTTTTGAGTCAGAACAGCCTAGAAGCTGGCAGAGCTAAATGTCATGCACACGCCAAAACTAGTTTGTGGACAGTTGAAAAAACTTTAAAAAGATGTGGAAAAGCTGAAGGACAGTCACAAAGGGTCTGATCGCAATACCAACAATTTGTATAACCAGCACAGAATGCAGGCACAAAGCACGCAGTAAGCTTGTTTCCTAAGCATGCCTCACCAGTGCAACAAAGGTAAATGACATACAATATTATTTATTATAGTTTATTACATCTTAAACAGTAATCAGTGGTATGAGATGTGTTTGGTTATTCAAAAGCAGCCTAATTAACCTGATGCTGAGGCTAACCTAACTGCTCAAGAAACCTCACTGTCATAACAAGTGAAATAGACTGAACGTTTAACGTCCTTATTTTTAAGTGTTAAACATCATATCAAGTCTGCCGTTTTAAAGCCAATGTTTTCCCTTTTTTAGTATCAGTGAAAATGTTCGATTAAAGTGAAACTGCACTTTTTGGGGGGGAATTTTGCCTATTGTTCACAATCATCACGAGAGACAATAACACACGTCTTTTTTTGTATTAAGATTTAAAAAATTATAAAAAATGCTTGAGAGAAATGACTAATGGGAGTCATCTTGTAGCCTTCTAAGACAACTGCAGAACTCTCCATACACTTTTTATATACACACTGCAAGTCTATTTATAATGTAATAACAGACACCTTCATAACAATGTGTACTATTTACAATATACACACTGCATATACATATATAATGCAGTAACAGACACCTTTGTAACAATATGTAATATATACATACTACAAGTATATATATGATGTAGGAACAGACACCTTCATAACAATAGAATAGAATAGAATAGAATAGAAAGTACTTTATTGATCCCTGCCATGGGGAAATTCAGCACCGCAGTTCGCTCACAATAGACAATAATAATAATAAATAATATAATTTATATCATATATTATATATATAATACATGAGTAATATAAATGTATTCTACATATATTCTACATTTAAGTATAGTCAAAAGGAACATATGCATTATACAGTCTGATGGCTGTTGGTATGAACGACCTACTGTGTCGTTCCGTGTTGCATTTTGGGAATCTGAGCCTTCCACTGAACGTGCTAATTCTCTCCGCAAGGTCCGAGTGTAGTGGGTGGGAGGTATTTTTCATAATGGCTAGGAGTTTTGCTAGACTTCTTCTCTCAAGCACCACCGCCAGAGAGTATAGCTCCACTCCCACCACGTTACTGGCCTTCTTTACCAGCTTGTCAAGTCTGTTTGCGTCCCTCACTCTCAGCCCGCTGTCCCAGCAGGCCACGGTGTACAAGAAAGCGCCCGCCACCACCGACTCGTAGAACATCCTCAACATCTTTGTACAGACGTTGACGGATCCTAGCCTCCTCTGTCCCTTCTTATAGTGCCTCAGCGTGTTTTGACCCATTCAGCTTGTTGTCGATGTGTACACTGAGGTATTTACAATCCTCAACTATGTCCAAATCCACCCCCTTGAGGGAAACAGGGGTCGCCGAAGTACTCCTCTTCCTTCCCAGGTCCACAACCAGCTCTTTGGTCTTTGTCACATTGAGCTGGCGGTGGTTCTTTCCACACCATGTGACAAAGTCCTCCACAAAGGCCTCCCTGTATTCCTCATCATCACCATCCTCAATACACCCCACTATGGCAGAGTCATCAGAAAACTTCTGAAGGTGGCAGGACTCTGACTGATAGTGGAAATTGGTGGTGTAGATGGTGAAGAGGAAGGGGGAGAGGACTGTGCCCTGCGGGGCCCCGGTGTTGCTGACTAGCCTGTCAGACACACAGTCCTGCAGTCGTTAGAGCCACCGGCCTGTAGTTCTTCGGCGTGCTGAGTCGCGTGCACTTGGGGATGGGGACCACGCATGAGGTTTTCTACAGTGTGGGGACTTTCTGAAACCTAAGGCTCATGTTGAAGATGTGCTAGAGCACACAGCACAACTGTGGGGCGCAGGCTTTGAGCACCCTGGGGCTCACACCGTCAGGACCCGCGGCTTTGCCAGTGTGTAACTTATTTAGCTGTGCGTTCACCTGTTCTGCAGATGGACACACTGGTGGTGGTGGTGGTGGTGGGGGGGGTCTCAGGTGGTTGGGGGAGGAGGGGTCATCAAGCTGAGGGTGAGGTGTTAAGTGGGGGGAGGTAGTCATTGGAGTTGGGGGACTGTGAGGATTGGTTCGCTGAAGTTGTCAGGGGGCCAGCTGGCATGTCTTGGTGGGGGGCAGGAGCTTGTCGGAGCCACTGTGTCAAACCTGTTAAAGAACCGGTTTAGCTCATTGGCCTTCTCTTGGTCTCCGTCCACCCCCCTACCCCCCGACGGTTTGAGGCCGGTGATGGTCTGCATACGTCTCCAAACCGCCTTCATGTTGTTGTCCTTCAGCTTCCCTTCCAGCTTACTCCTGTAGTTCTCCTTGGCCTCCCTGAGTTTGGTCTTCAGCAGCACCTGAACTCTTTTCACTTCCTCCCTGTTATCAGCATTGAATGCCCTCTTCTTCTCATTCAGTATGGCTTTGATGTCTTTGGTCACCAACGGCTTGTTGTTTGGGTAGCAGGTGACCGTCCTTGATGGGACATTTGAGTTAACACAGAAGTTGATATAGTCTGTGATGCACTTTGTGAGCCCGTCAATGTCCTTTCCATAAGGCTCCGTGATCATCCGCCAGTCAGTTACCTCAAAACAGCCCTGTAGTGTCTTTTGGACCGCTTCTGACCATTTTCTCAATGTTTTTTTGGTCACAGGCTGTCTTTTTACCAGAGGCTCCTAACAGGGGTTGAGGAAAACAAGGTTGTGGTCTGACCGGCCCAGCTCTGGTAGTGGTATGGAGCTACACGCAACCTTGATGTTTGCGTACAGCAGGTGCAGGATCTTATTTCCTCTGGTGTGGGAGCTGACATACTGAGTGAAGTTGGGTAGTGATTTGTCCATAGTAACATGGTCAAAATTTCCCGAGATGAGGATGAGAGCTTTCGGGTGCTTGGTTTGTAGTCTGGCTATCGAGCTGTGGATGACGTCACTGGCAGCTGTGGCGTTAGCAGAGGGGGTTGTATACTGCCATCACGATAACATGCGAAATCTCCCTGGCCAAATAATATGGTTTGAGTCCTAAAGCTAACTTTTCTATATTCTGGTCACAGTGGCACTCTTTTATTGTAATATGACCGGGATGTCAATATTTCTTATTAATAAACAAAGCAAGCCACCTTCCTTTCCGCTTGCCGTTGGTTCGGTCCCGGTCAGCGCGCACCGTTTGAAACCCGTTTAAATAGACGTTACATCGTTGTGCAGCCACGTCGCAGTAAAACACCTTAGGCTACACTCACGATATTCTTTCTGACTACCGGCAAGCACCGACAACTCATCCATTTTATTTGCCAGAAACCGCACGTTACCCATGACGACGGAAGGAAGATATGGTTTATATCTCCTTCTCTCCCTCCTTGCTTCAGCCCTCTTCTGTCTCGAGAGTCTCCCTTTCCCTCGACAGCCACGAGGACCTCCATTAGTCCTTTTCAGCTCCTCCGGGATCTGGTTAGTTAGCGCCGGGACCGTTAGCTGGTTGCTTATAACTCATGTCACTAACAACTGTTCGCTGGTGTAGATGAACTAGCCTCTCCACTGTTGTTGTCCGTTTGAGCTCATCAGTAGTGTCCCCACCGCCAGTAGGACGAACAAAACACTTCTAAACTGCATGTTTAGAAGGACACAACTAGATAAAAAGTAAATGTAGAATAAATGTAAAAGTATAAAAAAGTACAAAACAAACAAAGAAAAAAGACACAGATGGAGCGAACTGCAGCAGCGGCCGTCGAGATTGACGCATGCGCACTATGTAATATGTTCAATATTTACCGTATTTTGATCATTTCATCCGTGCATTGATTTCAGCTTCCATAGCAACGCACATCCGACAATGTGTGTTCCTAATACAGATACAAAAAGCTTTCTGTTCTAATCATGGCAGACTTGGTAACAAACAGAGATGACTATTTTTGAACAGACGAGGATTCACTTTATCTTTTTTAATTAGATTTTGTGGAGAATGAACTACTGCTTCTAGAAGTGGGAAACAAAGGGAGAGTAAGATGTTGGAGCAGATAGAAGCCAATAAGGTGAGGTGAAAGTTAATCTAAGCTGCAAAATGTGGAATTTGAAGCCAAGCTATTTCGAAAAATGGTGTGCTTACCCATAATTAACCGGTAAAAACGTCTACGGTCAGCTGGACCACACATAACTGTCCATCGAATAAGTCACTATAATATTGGTCAGGATATATGCAGCACATCATGCTTTTCATTACAAATACACTGTCGAGCTAGCTGTATACAAACAAGACATTAAATAATACTTTACAGATACCGTAATATAATGTTTATGTTCTTCACTCAGTACAGATTGGTGTTTTATCAGTGTTGTGCATTACAAACTCATTTGTGTTTTGTGCTGACGTAGAAGCTAGTTTATCTCTTGTTGTAGTTAGCTTTTAGGCTAATAATGAAGCGCGCCAATGTGTTAGTACACTAAAAAAACAGTTGGTCAGTGTTCTCTCTTACAATAACAATGTCGCTACAGGTTGGTTATTATACAGATTACGGAATGTAAATTAAGTATTGGTGACGGTTTTTGAATGAGTTTTTTAAGTTATTTAGAGGTTGAATGGATTATTCCTATTAGCTGCATTGCTAGCTACCTAGAAGGAGACAATTTTTACATGTTAGAATAAGAATAAAAAAACGTTTGTCTTTTTGTCTCTCATAAAGAATGTGAACGATAGGCTAAATACCAAAAAAGCGCAGCCCCCCATCATCTTTGGTGAGTTGCTGATATTGACAGTTTCTAATGCTAGCTAAAATTGTCATAATAGTACTTAAAAAATGCTAAGCGTAATTGAGTGTCTGGCAAAATGTATATTTTTTATGACCCGTCAAAAACAAGGACCAAGACAAAAATATAGTAACGGTAAACATGTTTATTTCAAATGTAATTGTCCTATATGATCCCCTTAGCTATCAAGGCAGAAAGGAAATGTCAACACAACCATAGAAAACACTCAATGTAAACAAAATTCTAAAATCACTTTGAACAAAATTCTAAAGTCACTTTGAACATTTAACTCTTTTTCTAGAAAAGAAGGTGCAAAAGTAAAAAAATATGTAAGAAATGCTTAATAATGTTACGTCTTTGAGGGCGCATAGCTGCGCTGGTAGTGTTCCTTCCAAGGCAGAAGACAAGCAGGAGTAGCGTGCAGGTAAGATTAAGGTCTTTAATAAATTAAACGCAGGACAAAAATACAAAACTGAGGATGCTAGCAAGCGTGGAGCTAAGAAAACCAAAATGTCAACAAGGGTGAAAAACGAGGAATGCTAGTGTGAACAAAAATCACTAGAGCGTGGAGAAGAGCCAGGAGAACGTAAATGTTGCCTGTAGCAAACAATGACCCGGCAACAAATGCTGGGTGACCGGAAACTATAAAGGGCAGTGATTAACCAAAACAACTGGTGGGAACACTAATTGCAAATCTTAGACACATGAGGTAAATCAGTGCCCATGGAAACCAACAGAAAACAGGCAAAGAGGGTGCACCCAGGAAACAGACTAAAACATAAAAAAATACCACACATAAATCATGCCATGACGGCGTGGTGAGGCCCGGGGGAAACGAGGAGGTGGGCGGCGCCAAGGTGAAGACGGCCGGACACGAGGAGGTGGGCGGCGCTGTGGTGAGGTCTACCGGAAACGAGGAGGTGGGCGGCGCCGTGGTGAGGCCTCCCGGAAACGAGGAGGTGGGCGGCGCCATGGTGAGGCCCGCCAGAAACGAGGAGTTGGGCGACGCCGTGGTAAGGTCCGCTGGAAACAATGCGGTGGGCACACTATCGTCGGAGGGAAAGAGGAGGATGATTTCGTCGACGTGGCAGGAGACGTCGTCTGCGGAACCAGAGGCAAGGTAGGCGGCTCGTCTGTCAGCGTGGGCGGAACCAAAGGCAAGACAGGCAGCTCGTCTGTCGGCGTGGGCGGGACCAAAGGCAAGACAGGCGGTTCGTCTGTCGGCGTGGGCGGAACCAGAGACAAGGCAGGCAGCTCGTCTGTCGGCGCGGGCAGAACCTGAGGCAAGGCAGGCGGCTCGTCTGTCGACGTGGGCGGAACCTGAGGCAAGGTAGGCGGGTCGTCTGTTGGCGTGGGTGGAGTCAGAGGCACAGGTGTCTGCAGACCCACCACCGAGCCAGACTGTTCCTCTCTCTCCAGCTCTTTCAGCACCCACTGGTACCACTCCTCCATCCATGCTGCACTGTACATCTCTGGAGGGTCCACTGTGCTTTGCAGCACTGGCGCAGGAGGTGGAGAGGATGGCGTTTGCCGGCCCACCAGGGTTGATGGTGGCGTCAGAGTGGCAGGAGGAACGTCTGATGTGATGGGTGGTGTCAGAGGGCTAGACGAATGCAGGACTGAACAGGACTGTTCCTCCCTCTCCAGCTCCTTCAGCACCCCCTGGTACCATTCGTCCATCCACTATGCGCTGTACTTCTCTGGCGGGTCTACTTTGTTTTGCGGCACTGTAGCAGGAAGTGGGCTCGATGCAGACTGCTGGAGGAGAGGCAGGGAGCAGCTCCGGTGGAAGGAGGTCTGCTTGCCCCGCTGACACGCTACCAGCACTGCCCCCCCCGTCAGGATGCAAATACCAGATGCTAGATGGAGCTGGTGGGGGGAGCGGTTGTGCGAGTCCAACGAGACCAGAGGGCACAGGCATGATGGGCTCTAGGAAGCCTGGGAGCTGGCCTTGTGCATGTCCGCTGCTTGCGCCTCTTTGGACAATTGCCTGCAGGTAGTGTCTGAGGGGAGGAGAAGCCTCACGGGAAGAGCCTTCTACTCAGCCTTGGGGGAAAAGTGTCCAACTCGCACCCCTCATACGCATGCGCCTCTGTGCCGGCCCGCTGCCGGAGCCTTCGCTTACTGGGTGGCGTGGACGACGTCCAGGTTGCTCGAGAGTGGGAGAGGAAGCGGGTCTCTGCTTCCGTCAACTTAGCCATCAGCTGCCCCAATGCCACCATAGCGTCGGAAGGGAGATCCTCTTCCGAACGCTCTGCTTCGACCTCGTCTTCCCAGGGCTGGGTGTCCGCTTTGAGCTCCTGGAGGATACCTTGCTTGTCCTTGTTGGAAAGGAACACGGCTGGGTCAATCTGTTACGTCTTCGAGGGCGCATAGCTGCGCTGGTAGCGTTCCTTCCAAGGCAGAAGACAAGCGGGAGATGCGTGCAGGTAAGATTAAGGTCTTTAATAAATTAAACGCAAGACAAAAATACAAAACTGAGGATGCTAGCAAGCGTGGAGCTAAGAAAACCAAAATGTCACCAAGGGTGAAAAACGAGGAATGCTAGTGTGAACAAAAACCACTAGAGCGCGGAGAAAAACCAGGAGAACGTAAATGTTGCCTAAAGCAAACATTGACCCAGCAACTAATGCTGGATGACAGGAAACTATAAAGGGGAGTGATTAACCAAAACACTTTGTGGGGAACACTAATTGCAAAACTAAGACACATGAGGAAAATCAGTGCCTATGGAAACCAACAGAAAACAGGGAAAGAGGGTGCACACAGGAAACAGACTAAAACAGAAAAACTACCAACCATAAATCGTGCCATGACCCGGGTAACGCAACATGACAAATAAAGTGTTACAAGAAATGATGCGAAGTGTCAATATGTAGACAGAGAACCTTGAGAAGAACTATTTAGTGCCATGAAGTTACAGCTGTGCGTGATGAAGGTGGTGTGGTATTAGCGGTCTCATTAGGGACAATTGTGCACCTTGCTTCAATTACAGACCACATTGGTCTGACTAGGGTCTATTTAAAAAAAAAACCAAAAAAAACTGCCATACTGTCCAGGTGATTTTTCCAGTTTTATCCACAAGTTCTTCACTTTGTCTTTTTACTCAGTGCAAATAGTTAACCGCGAGACAACAAGATGGCTCAACCAAACGTGATAGTTGATTCTGGTACTTGATTGGCTGTTAGTGTGTCCCTCCCACTAATCAGTGATCACTTCCTGCTTTGCTTGGTTACCAGAGACAAAGTGGCTTTGTTCATGCAACCAACCTTGCTTAGCAACTTCCTGTTACTTTCATGAAGAAGAAGAAACAAAAGTTTTTATTGATATCGACTACGTGTACCATATATAATGATATTGTTTAATCGCCCAGCCCTATCATGAACTCATTTTTGTATTCGCCACAGCTTTGCCCCTACTCAAAAACAGAGCAGCCTTCAAGCGCCCTTAGTAACGGCAGCACACTTTTAACCTTCACAATAACAGTGTTGTGCCCAACATCCACAGCTAACAAAATAAAGGTTTAAAATATGGATCTTACTGCACATAAGCACTTTGTACTCAAAGTAGGGATGGGCAATATATCGATATACTCGATATATCACGGGTTTGTCTAAAAAATGACTATATCGTGATATTTGAGTATACGTTCTCACGTAGTTGCTTTTAGCTGCTGGCATTACACTACAGGCTCTTCTCACACTTTGGTGTCTCTGCTTCACACAGAGACATAAAACCAGCGCACCTTCTTACATACGTCACATACGTATACGCCCTCGTGGAGCAGAGAGGTAGTGGCATGGGTAACGTTAGCTGTGGTGCGAGTGGTAATACGAGAAAAAGAAAGTGCGAATGTGGTAACAAATGAAGGAAGAATTAATTCCCAAGTCAAACAGCAGGGGGTCCGTTGTCTGGTGGTGGTTTGGATTTAAGTGGGAATATGTCGCACCGACAACCCTAATTTCTCAAGTGTGGGGCAAAAGCGTTGCTACAAAAAGTAAAATTACTGCTAATACGTAACATCATTTGAAAAGTCACCTGCTAGAGAATGAAGAGTGCTTGAAACTCCGCATGTCAACATCTCCGTTCGGTGCCACACTAACAAAATGCCGAGGCAACCATTTCCACATCAACACCGTATGAAAAAAATAGTCAACAACAGAAGGAGATGACGTTCACAGAAACCTACCACATAGCGAAGGACATACACGATTTTATTTCCTATTATCCAGCTCAGTTTTATTTGACAGTTATTGAAATATCTTGTGTGACATCATGCACAAAAGTGCAATTTTTGTAGTGGCGTTCTGTACAAAAGTGCACTTTAATTTAGTGTTGTTTTGATATGTCATCTTAGTGACATCATACACAAAAGTGCACTCATAGCTTGTTTTATTATGTCTTTGACAATCTTGCACTTTCTGTTTTGAAATGACATGAATGTTTTTGCCACTGCTTAACTGTTTAATAAAAAACAGTTTTGGTCAATTGACTTAGCTGTGATTTCCCTCTCTGCATGAACGTTTAAAATGAGCATATATTAATGCAGTATGAACAATAACCTTTTTTAATGTAGACACATAGAATCGTCATACTGGTGTGATTATATGCATCAAGTGTTAATTCAAGGCTAAGGCAAAATATCGAGATGTATATCGTGTTTCGTGTCATGGCCTAAAAAATATTGAGAAATTTAAAAAAGGCCACATTGCCCAGCCCTAACTTAAATCACTTTTTGGTTTATTCCCTGTTTGAAAGATATTATGCTTTGACTTAAAATACAGTTTAAAATTTGGCACCAACGAGGCGAAGATCAGTGACTTACACAGTGAAGGGAATATAACTGCTTCTCGCTAGCGAGGACGCTACATTGTTGTGGTCAAATTTTCGGGACACATCTAGAATATGTTAACATGCTTTATCACAATATGAGGATATTTTCAAAAGCTATACCAACCCTAGTATATCACAATGAACAATATGACATGTAATGCCACCAAATCAGCTGAGGCTGCTTTTCCAAGCTTCTGATTGGACAAAATGTGCATGACAGCGGGTGAATATGTTTACATGAAACTGTATTGAAAGTACACTTGTGTGAATGAAGATCATTTTAGTACTGGTGTGGCATTTATCCACAAGTATCCGTGTTCATATGGACATGGCCTTAGTCTATTTAATTTCCATCATCCATGCCAGCAATTCTCAAACTGTGGTACGTATACCACTTATGGCAGTGGTTCTCAACCTTTTTTCAGATATGTACCCCCTGTGAACATTTTTTTAATTCAAGTACCCCCTAATCAGAGCAAAGCATTTTTGGTTGAAAAAAAGAGATAAAGAAGTAAAATACAGCACTATGTCATCAGTCTCTGCTTTATTAAATTGTATAGCATTGCAAAATATTGCTCATTTGTAGTGGTCTTTCTTGAACTATTTGGAAAAAAAGATATAAACATAACTAAAAACTTGTTGAAAAATAAACAAGTGATTCAATTATAAATAAAGATGTCTACACAGGAAGGGCTTCACAGTGGCAGAGGGGTTAGTGCGTTTGCCTCACAATACGAAGTTCCTGCAGTCCTGGGTTCAAATCCAGGCTCGGGATCTTTCTGTGTGGAGTTTGCATGTTCTCCCCGTGAATGCGTGGGTTCCCTCCGGGTACTCCGGCTTCCTCCCACTTCCAAAGACATGCACCTGGGGATAGGTTGCTTGGCAACACTAAATGGTCCCTAGTGTGTGAATGTGAGTGTGAATGTTGTCTGTCTATCTGTGTTGGCCCTGCGATGAGGTGGCGACTTGTCCAGGGTGTACACTGCCTTCCGCCCGATTGTAGCTGAGATAGGCGCCAGCGCCCCCCGCGACCCCGAAAGGGAATAAGCGGTAGAAAATGGATGGATGCATGGATACACATATAAGTAATCATCAACTTAAAGTGCCCTCTTTGGGGATTGTAATAGAGATCCAACTGGATTCATGAACTTAATTCTAAACATTTCTTCACAAAAAAAGAAACATCAATATTTATGGAACACGTCCACAAAAAAATCTAGCTGTCAACACTGAACATTGCATTGTTGCATTTTTTTTCACAGTTTATGAACTTACATTCATATTTTGTTGAAGTATTATTCAACAAATATATTTATAAAAGGATTTTTGAATTGTTGCTATTTTTAGAATATTTAAAAAAAATCTCACTTACCCCTTGGCAAACCTTCAAGTACCCCCAGGGGTACGCGCTCCCCCATTTGAGAACCAGTGACTTATGGTACGGGGGTTCCATCCAGTGGTATGCCACAATGCCACAGAATCACTTGATTAAAGTACAGTGTTACTGTTCAAACTGTGTGTAATGTGACAGGGGCAACATATTAAATATACTTGTTCAATAAACATCTGCCTTGTTTTAATCAATAATTAGGCCCACTTTGCTACTGTATTTCAATGTTGATCAGTATGGTGGTGCTTGGAGAGCCATTTTTTTCCTAAGGTGGTACTTGATAAAAAAAAGTTTGAGAAGCACAGCAACCTGAGAAATTCTGCTTTAACATGTGTTTATGCAGCGGCAGAGTTGCTACCCATTTATTTCAGCACTCTCCTTCTGTAGCCGCTAAATGAGTTGACACATAATTAACAGCACCCTGCCGCTTGTTGTTGCCAAGTAGCAACAGACCCGAGACAACACGACTACCAACAAAGCTCAAGGCAACGCTCTGTAGCAGAGGACAGTGACACAGAGGCTGCAGGAGCGCCAAATATATGTTACAGTCACGCACATTATTACACATTCATTATTACACATTCACGCACAAATCAATGCAACACTAGTCAGCCTTAACTTCTATTGAATGTAAAACTGTACTAGTCAAAGTCAGTTAGGTGAGTATGACAAATCACAGGCTATGAGCTTATAACACCAAATTACCGTATTTAATAAAGAAGTGAATCTTTGGTCACCTTATGACTCTATATACACAAGGATTTGGAGCCCTGTATTGACGATTCAATGCAGGATCGATTCTCCAGTCAACACGATTCAAACAGACTTTTCCAATGTATTATTTGGTATAATAATTATAATGAAAACAGGTTACAGGTTAAAAAAGCTCCTTCTGGTTGTATAGAGATGGCTTAAAAATCATATTCAAAAACATTTATTTTTATAAAATAAAAATAATATGTCTGTTATTTTTTTCCAATTCGGTTTTTGATAATTATGAATCGATTTAGAATCGAGATAAATAAGAGTTGCAATTCAGATGTGAATTGAGTATTTGTGCATCCCTAGTAATAGCTTTAAAAATCAAGTTTGTCTCTTTTAACCAATAAAAAATGATGCTATAACTTCATGAAGTTGTTTCTAAATCTTAACAATAAAAGTGCAAGATTATCTGATCATGAGAGACTTTGCTTGATGTTGCACGAGTGCAGGAGTCGGGAACCATTTTGGCTGAGAGAGCCATGAAAGCCAAATATTCTAAAATGTATTTCCATGAGATCCATATAATATTTTTTTACACTGAGTACAACCAAATGCATGCATTTTCAAGTAAGACCAACATTTTTAGAGTATAATAAGTCTCTTACTCTTTTTAACAACATTGTTATTCTGAAGCTAACCAATAATAAATAAAATACTTCTTACCATTAATGCGACTTCTTGAACAGGTGCGGTAGAAAACGGCTGGATGGATTAAAATGCATGCAAATGTTTTGTATTTTCAATGTTATTTTTAGCACTGTGATTACCAGCGGAATTATTCTTTACTTATTGTGTTAAGCAATGTCAGTTAAGATTTATCTGAGAGCCAATTGCAGTCATCAAAAGAGCCACATCTGGCTCTTGAGCCATAGGTTCCCGACCCCTGCACTAGTGTATGAACAGAATACTTAGAATGGACAGTGTTCTCATTCGCAGTAATCAATATGAAGATAAATATAATAATTTTAGAAATCCTGGTAATCTTTATAAATCCGTTTGCATTTAAGCTACATTTCTAAAACAACCACAACCAATGTGTCGACCATGTTTAGAATCTGAGGACATTATTTCATTTCAAATGATTTCAAGCATCCATCCATGCATGCATGTCCCACCAATTTGAGCAGACAGGATTTCCCACCAGGTGCGTAGAGGACCACCAAACTGCCTTTCAGCTCTTCAGTGTTAAGTCCACTCAGTTGGATATTGCCACAGTCTTGGCTGCAGCTGCTTCCACCTTCATTGTGGACAGTTGAGTCCCAGGTTTTGCCCATTTCAGTCTCTTTGTGCCGGTGCCAGCTGGGGTAACCTGGGCAGCAGCTCGTCTGCAGCCAATCCAAACTCATAGCTTCACAGCGCCTTTGACCCTACGAACCCACAGCTACGGCTAGATCCCAGTCCTGCCAGTTCAGCATGAGCCGTCTCAGTTTGAGGAGGTCTGACGACATGACAAGGAACGGAAGCTTCCCAAAGGTGTCCAGTTGTCAGCCTTTCTGCCTCAGTGTTCCAACTCCAATCTGGATAAGCTCCAACAGCGGTAGATTAGTCTCGCCCCTGGAGGGAGGGGAGACTAAAAATAACATCTCCTTCTGCCCCAATCCTGTGGTGAGATGTAACGCTTTAAGAGCGCTCTTCCACTTCCTGTATGCACATAAAATATATGGCCAGGTAAGAATAGGATTCAGTAATTCAAAGGAAGTCAGGATCCAGAATGATCCAACTAACGCACCATCTGTTCAAGCACCTCCTCATTGGTCATCGTGCACACCATCCTGATGCTTTTCCTCTCTCTCTTTTGCTCTCTCTCACACATACACACACACTCACCTCTCCAACTCACTAAATGTCCTTGTTATTTCCCAAAATGTACTCAAAATAAATCAAAAATAGTTATCAGGAGTGAAAAAAAGAGCAGTGTTTTTTAACCACTGTGCCTCAGGATACACTTTGGTGTGCCGTGGGAAAATATGAAATGTCACCAATTTGGGTTAAAAAAAAATTTTGCAAACCAGTAATTATAATTCAAAATTAATATGCCATTATTAAATGTCTGTGCTGTCTAGAACTCAGCAGAGTAACCGTGTAATACTCTCCCATATCAGTAGGTGGCAACAGGTTGCTAATTGCTTTGTAGACGTCGGGAACATGTTATGTTATGTTGTTATGTTATGTTATGTTATGTTATGTTCCCCAACCAAATTGTTTTTTGTGATCACAATATAACAGTGGGAGGCAGCAAGCAGGTAAAAAGTTATCTAATGCTTAAACCAAAAATAAACAAATAGTTAGGATTACTAATTCAGTGTTAATATTTGAGTCCTTCTGTAGAGGAATACTTGGGCCCCAAGGTCCAAAAGGTTAAGAACCCCTGTCCTAAGGGGCTGTTTACAATGTTTACATGGCTGCCTTGAGGGTGCAAAATTTTCCAAAGTGTTGTAAGCAGTACATCCTTCCGTTTTGAGCAGGTAACACACACACATTGCCTTTGTGTGCTTGTTGTCAGCTAATGATGCGCCATTTTGTAAACGGTCATATTTACGTGCCTCAACTTCGACTGCACCTTCTCCTCGTCAGCCACGCTGTAGTTTTCTACTGACAGATATAAAAACTATCTGTACTTTGTATCCGAAAAAGCAACAGCGGACGATGCGTGTGCATTTACGAGACAATCCACCCCACAAGAGGAGGACAGCCAAAAATAAGGAGTTTATTTACCACTAAAATGGCAGATTCGCGCAAAGCTCCTCAGGTAATTCTTTACCATATATGGAGATATCTGCTGATGTCATACAAAACGTCAACAAATTAGCATATTTGGAGGAAGTATAAAAAAAAGGTAAGAAAAGTTGGTTTTGCATAATACGGTCACTTTAATGCCAACAACACAGCTATCATCTATCAACAGCTGTCGAGGCAATGCTAAGTGGAGACACAGCATTCTAAAAACATGGCTAACGGTCATAGCTGCAACTGTCAAGTTGGGCAGTTTTGGCAAATGAACTAACGACAGTGTTTTCAGCACATGGAGCCCGAATGTAACTTAGAGGAATTGACAAAAGTATGTCTATGTAGTAGCCGGGCGACGATCACAGCAATGACTCTTGGAGGATGCTCTAGACTACCAGTGCGTATCGTAGATCACACTGAAGGCTAATGTAAATGTGACGATATCGTTCCCAGGTTTCATGTTCAGAGGGCTCTATATATGTTAAATGCAGCATTTAGAAGGTCGGATACTGTTTTTATGTTTCAACTAAGAAAATATTGTTTTTTTCAAAAAATATTCCCACTTTGTGGCAATTTACAGTCAGGCCTAGAACTAATTAGCCGCGATAAATGAGACAACAGCACAAAGAAAACCGCTACTTGAATTTTAATTACGCCACAAGCTCATTAGATGGAGGCAAAGACCAAAAGATGACTACAAAAGCTTTGCTGCACATCTACATTTAAAAGAAGCATGTGGATTGGCCCAAACTGATGAATAATATATCAGGAAATAGAAGCATGCAAGAACTTAATGTCCCTTTGTAGGCATGTTCTAAATAAAGTAAAGCATTCCAAATGTTGATACAAATTACTTCTGTTGTGTCTTTGTCATGCTTTATTAGCGCTCATCCCAATAATAAAGTCTTCTTTTTCTCCTGCAGATGATCTCAGCACTTAGCATAAAAAGGGGGGTTGCTGCCTTCATTAACACAACACACATTCCCTCTCTTTCTTTTGACTCATGAGTCACGTGTGAGCTCAAATGTGTGCATGTGCAGTGTGTGTGTGTGTGTGTGTGGCAGTGGAGGGGTTGAATGTGTACATGCATGTGTGTTTGTATGGGGCATCAGGGCTGCCTCACAGCTTCAGACAGTCCTGTTCAGCGCTGTCGCAGCACATCTTCATCACAACACCCTTACACCCAACCAAGTTCTCTGCGGACTGCTTTTTAAAAACAAATCACTGTCACAACCACACTCAACTGCA